>NW_027039655.1:0-84552 GCF_034236695.1 Oncorhynchus nerka | reverse complement strand
ATGGGTGCTGTTAATCAGCTAGGATGCCTATCTGATGTAATTATTAATTCATACATAAATACAACACCTCCTTATGAGAGCAATGAGCTATTTACTTTTTCAAATAATCTGCAATCACAATTAAATTTCTCACTTGGCACAGATATCAGTTCAATTTTTATTTACGTTTGGCTGAGTTGTCAACCAATGTGAATTCAGTGTGAAAAAAAACTGACATTCCCTTACATTGATGACTTTTGCAAATCCAATCAGTTTTCCACATTGATTCAATGTCATCAAGTATATGTTTTTGTTGTTGTTGTTGAAATGATGTGGTAATTATATTGATTCAACAGTTTTTTGCCTGGTGGGGTGCTATGCCTTAATGTAATAGGCCAGGGTTTTCAAACCTTTCCTCAGGACCTCCAGCCTTTCCATGTATTGCTTTATTCCACAGCTAGCATGCCTGATTCAACTTGTCAACTAATCATGCCCTTGAATAGGTGAATCAGGTGAGCTAGTTCAGGGCTTCTAACAACATTGTGTGGAACGTCTGGGAGAGATGTTTGAAAACCGCTGTAGTAGACTATCACCCCTTGCCAGCTCTGAGGTTTTGATATATCGGCCATTTCAGCACCATGGACAGCGCCCGCCTGACCGCACGAGACTGTAGGGCAGAATGTCGCAAATGAGTGCACTGCAATTTCACTGCACTGATTGCTTTGAAATAACATAGGCCTTTGTAATTTAGCAGGAGTTGTGACGGTGTGTCACCTTTAATTTTCCCGTAGGCAAACACACATGTGTCCTTTTCAAAATAAAATCCGGAAAATTAACATTCGCTTCTCATTGTGACGTACCGTTTTGGGGCTTTACAGTAATTTGTGATACTACGGTATGAATCTGTGAACAGGCTTTATTTGAACTACTTTTACTAGATCCATGCACTGCAATGTAGGCAAAAAAAATCCTATAGCCTACCATTATTCACATTAGGGAAGGTTATGCAATAATGCAAGCCATGTATTTCATAAGCTATAGCGCACAGTTATGATTGCACAAAGTAAATATTTTTCTGAAGAAAAAAATACATTGGTTTATTGTAGGTTTTGTGAAACGGGTTATTTATGTTTGGTGATCTCTGGCTGAGCTGCATTCATCGCTGCTCATGCGCCCAGGGTTGAAGGCTGTAGTAGGGTGACTTCATTTGCAGCATCCTATTTCAGCCTGGTCTCATAGAATAGATGTAACATAGTAATTCTAATCCTGGATTGGAACGAGTGTGATATATTATGGTTGATATGGTTACATAAGGCAGATGATTACTTAAAGGAAAAATGAAAGTAGCCTTGTTGGTTGGAATGGATGGGTGGGCATACAACACAACATCTAGCAACCCAAGGTTGAGAGTTTTATTTTTTACATTTTATTTCACATTTATTTAACCGGGTAGGCTAGTTGAGAACAAGTTCTCATTTGCAACTGCGACCTGGCCAAGATAAAGCATAGCAATTCGACACATACAACAACACAGAGTTACACATGGAATAAACAAAACATAGTCAATAATACAGTAGAACAAAAGAAAACAAAAAGTCTATATACAGTGAGTGCAAATGAGGTAAGGGAGTTAAGGCAATAAATAGGCCATGGTGGTGAAGTAATTACAATATAGCAATTAAACACTGGAATGGTAGATGTGCAGAAGATGAATGTGCAAGTAGAGATACTGGGGTGCAAAGGAGCAAGATAAATAACTAAATACAGTATGGGGATGAGGTAGGTAGATAGATGGGCTGTTTACAGATGGGCTATGTACAGGTGCAGTGGTCTGTGAGCTGTTCTGACAACTGGTGCTTAAAGCTAGTGAGGGATATATGAGTCTCCAGCTTCAGAGATTTTTGCAGTTTGTTCCAGTCATTGGCAGCAGAAAACGGGAAGGAAATATGACCAAAGGAGGAATTGGCTTTGGGGGTGACCAGTGAGATATACCTGCTGGAGCGCGTGCTACGAAAGTGGGTGCTGCAATGGTGACCAGTGAGCTGAGATAAGGCGGGGCTTTACCTAGCAGAGACTTGTAGATAACCTGCAGCCAGTGGGTTTGGCGACGAGTATGAAACGAGGGCCAACCAACGAGAGCGGACAGGTCGTACAGGTCGGGTAGTTTATGGAGCTTTAGTGACAGTTCAATTCTCATCGTGGACAATTTTGGCATTTTAGATCGGCTAACTTTTCAAATAATTACTACTTTCAGCTACTTTTCAACTACTTAGCATGTTAGCTAACTCTTTGCCTAACCTTAACGTTAACCATTTTAGCTAACCCTTCCCCTTCCCCTAACATTTTAAACTAACTCCTAAATGTAACCCTAACCCTATCCCCTAACCTAGCTAACATTAGCCAGCTAGCTAATGTTGGCCACCTAGCCACCTAGCTAGCTTCGTAACATATCATACGTTTTGCTAATTCGTAACAAATTGTATATTTAGAAAATTCGTAACATATTGTATAACATGCAAATTCGTAAAATATTTTGCATTTTGAAAATTCTTAACAAATAATATGAATTGTAATTTGTAAAATATCACATGAAATGGGTGATGGACATCCATAAATTAATACATGCCATACAAAACGTAACATACCATACCAAAATTAGTATCTCGGATTTACATAAATAATATTACGAAATGCTCTGAGACCAGGTTGCCTATTTCCACATCGGAATGAATGGGCAGTTGTTTTCTGTTCATTGCGAAGTAAAGAGGGAGTGCTGAATGTTGCAATAGAGTATCGTCAGTTTACCGCCAGACAGCAGCATCACCTTGATGATGTAGCCGAACAACAACAGCAAACTCGCTAATTTTGATTTGGGACCAACGTGGCTCAATTCAGAGCTCACTGTGTGCTGGCTTTGTCCGGGACGTTAGCGCTGCCACACGACACTTCGGATGAGTCTTGGATAGTGCTCAGAGGAATTTAGCCTAGAGTTCATCGCCGTTTTTGTAATGCTTTTCTTTTACAACTAATATTACCATCAGAAGCGTTGCTGAACTTTACCGTGCCAATTATTTAGCTAATGGGTCGTTTTAGTGGATGTTCCCTCATGATATCAGTGAGAAGATGACTGCATTTACTTTGCTCTGCTCGGTCGTGTGATTGCAGTGGGATAGCGGACGCTCACATTCAACGCTGGACTGAGATAGCATAGTTGTTCTCATCAAATATAAAGATTTTGTTGTTTTTTATCAGTCTCGTGCTTATCTTTGATGACAATTGCCTAGCGCTGGCATACGTTTGAGTTGCCATAGACCGCCAAAAGACATAGAACCTAAACGTCGTTTCAACTTCTAGTCGTTTTTTTGACAACAGTCTTGACGGAGGAAGAATATGTTGATGAAGGAATATAGAATATGTATGCCGCTCACTGTGGAAGAGGTAAGTTAGGTACTTATATCTCCCAGTTTTCTGAACATTTTGCGTTTTCTTCTGTCCTACTAAACCTAAAACTGTGAAAGGTTTAGGCTGTTGCATGGTAGGTATCGCGTTGGTCATTGTATGGAATGTCTGCCATGCTAGTTGCAAACTGGATGGAGTAGGTAGGTATGCCATTTTCTTGTGAAGAACTTTTGTACCACACTGATTGTAGGAGCTATTTAGAGTACTGTAGGCTAAACCACAGGGTGGTGCTGTTGGAAGTATGCTAGGCCTACGCCATACTTTCCTTGTTTGGTTTATTGGGTTTAAGTGCCAAATCTTCACATGCATATCTAAGACACCAAGCAAAACATGTAGAGATGTTACAGTATCATACGTTGTTGTCTGTGTGTGTCACTCAGTTAGGACTAGCCTACTCATACGACCATCAGTTAGGACTTGTGTCACTCTGCTAGCCTACTCATACGACCATCAGTTAGGACTTGTGTCACTCTGGACTTGTGTCAGCCTACTCATACGACCATCAGTTAGGACTTGTGTCACTCTGCTAGCCTACTCATACGACCATCAGTTAGGACTTGTGTCACTCTGCTAGCCTACTCATACGACCATCAGTTAGGACTTGTGTCACTCTGCTAGCCTACTCATACGACCATCAGTTAGGACTTGTGTCACTCTGCTAGCCTACGACCATCATACGACCAGTGCCTCTGTAATTGTTTTCCCTCTGGTACAAATATAGAGTTAACTGATCGTTTGTTTGACCGATTGATTGAATAACACAGGCTTATCTGCTGGTTATTTTGTGTCTTTTAGAGCAACCCTGCTCTGACTCCCTGTTTCAGGGAGCTGGGTATCCAGATGGCTAGGCTTGCTCTTGGTCATTCGTTCTGTGTTGTTGGGAGCACAATTTGGTTATCATTAACGTTAGATTTGGTAGTCACAGCTCTCTGCCCATATTATGTCAACAGGGGCTGGTTTATTTTATTTTAGATAATCAATAACATAACTTTATTTGAGAACCATTTTCCGGGAGGTGGGGACACTGATTTTGTTTGTTTGGTTACCTTTTATGTGTTCCTTGTTCCTTTATCCTTGACCATCATTTTGAACCATCATTTTGAGCCTATGAGTGAGTTTCTGCAATTCACAGACCATTACTTTAAAAATAAATATTTATATGACGAGAAGAGAGTCGAAGAGTGAGTAACAGTGCATTCGGGAAGTATTCAGACCCTTAACTAATTCCACATTTTGTTACGTTACAGCCTTATTCTAAAATGTATTAAATTGTTTTTTTTTCCCCCGTCATCAATCTATCCATAATGACAAAGCAAAATCAGGTTTACATAAGTATTCAGACCCTTTACTCAGAACTTTGTTGAAGCACCTTTGGCAGCGATTACAGCTTGAGTCTTCTTAGGTGTGACGCTAAAGGCTTGGCACACCTGTATTTGGGGAGTTTCTCACATTCTTCTCTGCAGATCCTCTCAAGCTCTGTCAGGTTTGATGGGGAGGGGGGGGGGGGGGGGTGTCGCTTCACAGCTATTTTCAGGTCTCTCCAGAGATGTTCGATTGGGTTCAAGTCCGGGCTCTGGCTGGGCCACTCAAGGACATTCTGAGATTTGCCTCGAAGCCACTCCTGCGTTGTCTTGGCTGTGTGCTTCGGGTTGTTGTACTTTTGGTCTGAGGTCCTGAACGCTCTGGAGCAGGTTTTCATCAAGGATCTCTCAGTACTTTGCTCCGCTTATCTTTCCTCGATCCTGACTAGTCTCCCAGTCCCTGCCACTGAAAAACATTTCCACAGCATGATGCTGCCACCACCATGCTTCACCGTAGGGATGGTGCCAAGTTTCCTCCCGCTGTGACGCTTGGCATTCAGGCCAAAGAGTTCAATCTTGGTTTCATCAGACCAGAGAATCTTGTTTCTCATGGTCTGAGTCCTTTAGGTTCCTTTTGGCAAACTCCAAGCAGACTTTCATATGCATTTTACTTAGGAGTGGCTTCCGTCTGGCCACTCTACCATAACGGTCTGATTGGTGGAGTGCTGCAGAGATGGTTGTCCTTCTGGAAGGTTCTCCCATCTCCACAGAGGAACTCTGGAGCTCTGTTAGAGTGACCATCAGGTTCTTGGTCACCTCCCGGACCAAGGACCTTTTCCCCTGATTTCTCAGTTTGGCTGGGCGCAAGCTCTGGGAAGTGTCTTGGTGGTTCCAAACTTCTTCCATTTAAGAATGATGGAGGCCACTGTGTTCTTGGGGACCTTCAATGCTGCAGAAAGTGTTTGGTACCCTTCCCCAGACCTGTGCCTCGACACATTTCTGTATTGGAGCTCTACAGACAATTCCTTCGACCTCCTGGCTTGGTTTTTGCTCTGACATGCACTGTCAAATGTGGGACCTTTTATATAGACAAATCATGTCCAAATCATGTAAATTTACTACAGTTGAACTCCAATCAAGTTGTAGAAACATCTCAAGGATGGTCAATGTAAAGAGGATGCACCTGAGCTCAATTTCGAGTCTCATTGCAAAGGGTCTGAATACTTATGTAAATAAGGTATTTCAGTTTTTTATTTTTGATAAATTAGCTAACATTTCTAAAAACCTGTTTTTGCCTTGTCATTATGAGCTATTGTGTGTAGATATATAAAAAAAAAAATCTATTTTAGAATAAGGTTGTAACGTAACAAAATGTGGAAAAGGTGAAGGGGCCTGAATACTTTTCGAATGCACTGTATGTGGGGGTGTTCATTCCCTTAATTTAATGACACAAGTAAACTCCTGTAATGATCATTAGTATTTCTATTTTTGTCCTTTTAGGGATGGTTTCTAAGAAATTACTTCATTTAAAAATAATTGGATCGTTCACATGTTGTTCTATAGTGAAAAAAATATAAACGCAACATGCAAAACATTTCAAAGATTTTTACAGAGTTACAGTTCATATAAGGAAATCAGTCAATTTAAATATATTAATTAGGCCTTAATCTATGGATTCTCATGACTGGGAATACACATATGCATCTGTTGGTCACAGATGCCTTTAAAAGGCAGGGGCGTGGATCAGAAAACTAGTCAGTATCTGGAATTTTTCGATGGGATGTTAAGCCCTAGGAAATTTTGCTTAAATTCATCTAAAAAGTTAGCTAATAACAGTGAACCTTTTTTGTGGGATACACGTAAGGCAATTCTATGTCTTGTGGCATATTTTGGTTAAACTATCTTCAATTCAATGGAATTGCAACCTTCTGCCTGCACAGTACACTCTTCCATCACATGTACAGCTGATTCTCAAGATCTTGCACACTAATGAGATGCTATTGATCCCACACTACTACACTGTCAAATCATATGTGAAGAATGCAACAAAGATGCAGAATCATCTGGCCAAGTGCATAAAGTTCCCTCAGCGCTCACAACAAGCAATCTCTGACAAAAGTCCCTACACTTCTATTCGAGGTGAAAATGATGAATCCGACACCTTAGCGATAGAACAGCTCATGGTCCTTCTGGAATCAGATGTTTTTTGACTCAGTGGAGGAACGTAGTCAGAGAAATGCTGATGAATGTCTTGCTCGAGCTGTGTATACAACTGGTTCACCTCTGATGCTCACAGGCAATGTGTATTGGAAGAGATTTCTGAATGTTCTTCGCCCAGCATACACTCCTCCAACCAGACATGCATTGTCTACTCATTTGCTGGATGCAGAGTTCAACAGAGTTCAAGTGAAGGTCAAGCAAATCATAGAGAATGCAGACTGTATTGCAATCATCTCTGATGGGTGGTCGAATGTTAATGGGCAAGGAATAATTAAACTACATCATCTCCACCCCTTAACCAGTATTCTACAAGAGCACAGATACAAGGGACAACAGACACACCGTCCTCTACATTGCAGATGAGCTGAAGGCCGTCATCAATGACCTTGGACCACAGAAGGTATTTGCACTGGTGACAGATAATGCTGTGAACATGAAGGCTGCTTGGTCTAAAGTGGAGGAGTCTTACCCTCACATCACACCCATTGGCTGTGCTGCTCATGCATTGAATCTGCTCCTCAAGGACATCATGGCACTGAAAACAATGCATACACTCTACAAGAGAGCCAAGGAAATGATTAGGTATGTGAAGGGTCATCAAGTTAGAGCAGCAATCTACCTCATCAAGCAAAGTGAGAAGAATAAGAGCACCACATTGAGGAACACCCAGAACACCCGTTGGAGAGGTGTTGACATCATGTTTGACAGTCTTCTAGAGGTAAAACAGTCTGCCGATATGGACAGCCCCATCAAGAGGAGTCTCCTGGATTATGTATTTTGGGAGAGAGTGGTAAGCAGCCAGAAACTCCTGAAACCTATAGCAGTTGCCATTGCACGGATTGAGGGACAATTCCATCCTGTCTCATGTTCAGACCCTGCCTGCAGATGTAAGAGAAGAAATCCGTACTGCCCTGCCCACTTCACTGTTGCTCCAAGCAGAGGGAATTTCAGTTCTGAAATACATCAAAAAGCGTGAAGACTTCTGCCTGAAGCCCATACACACTGCAGTGTACATGTTGGACCCCAAGAATGCTGGCAAGAGCATCCTGTCTGGTGCAGAGATCAACAAGGCCTATGGTGTCATCACTACCATGTCTCGCCACCCTGGCCTGGATGAGGGTAAGGTTCTTGGCAGTCTGGCGAAGTACACTTCCAAGTAAGGGCTTTAGGATGGAGATGCAATATGGCAGTCGTCCCAACATATCTCATCAGCCACCTGGTGGAAGGGACTTTGTGGATCTGAGGCTCTTTCCCCTGTTGCCTCCATCATCCTCCAAATCCCACCAACATCAGCCGCCTCAGAGCGCAACTGGTCCATGTTTTGGAACACACACACCAAAGCACGCAACAGGCTGACCAATACAAGGGTTGAAAAATTGGTGGCCTTCCTGGCAAATTTGAGGCATTTTGAGCCTGACAACGAGCCATCCTCAACAGGGTTGGAAAGTGACAGTGAAGATGAAGCCTCAGAGTCTGGATGTTCAAGAGGTGAACATTGAGGAGGTCCAGGGAGAAGACATGGAAGCCTGAGAGGAAGCCAACCAAAGCTTTAATTTCTAGACTATCATTTTACAGATGTATGTTGAAAACGTTTTTGGGAGATGCAATGAATCATTGGGGATCATTCAATATTCCCTTTTGTTGTTCAGTGAAATCATCCCATGTGAAGAGTCAACTCATTTAATTAAAGTTAAATTCGTAACTAAATGGTTTTTAACATTTCTATTGGAAGGATTTAATAATTTGCAATTGTGTCTACTTATGATAAGGTAAAATGTTTATGTTTCTGTCTCCATATGATATGGTAAATATATCCAATGCAAAAAACATCTACATTTAAATGGTATTAATATTAATTTGCATATATTTCCGTTAATTCCAATATATTCCAATTAATTCCCACGGAAGGTTTCCACCTCTGAATATTCCCCAAAATGTGCAACCCTATCTGGATGTTTTTAGTTCAGCTCATGAAACATGGGACCAACACTTTACATGTTGTGTTAATATTTTTGTTCGGTATATAATGTATATTTAAACATTTTGAACTTAAAAAATTAAGCTTTTTTTCTAAAGAGTCAACTCGAAAATGTTATAATGGTTTTATGAGTTCTGTCACATATCATCTCTACAGCTGCATCCCAGACAGGGTCTGTAGTTGTTGTGAAGCACTGTGTGTTGTTCCTGATTAGAGGAAACACTCCCACCTTGGCCACTCTAACCATACAACATTGGTCTGCTGGCACCGCAGTGCTTTTCAATTTTGTCGACAAAATGATGCAGATGTGTTCACAGGCTGTGGGAGTTCCCTGGCTGTGGGAGTTCCCTGTCTGTGGAGTTCCCTGTCTGTGGGAGTTCCCTGTCTGTGGGAGTTCCCTGGCTGTGGGAGTTCCCTGGCTACGAGACACTGGCAGTTCATTTACTGCATTCTGGGATGATGAGATACAGTACGTTTGATCTCAGGGGCATTACACTTGATCTTCAATGGGCAGAAAAACTGTTTTAGTTCCTGTGGATTATATTACTGTATCTTCAGAGAGAGAGAGAGAGAGCTCTGCTACCCACAGTCTGTTTGATGCCAGAATAGGATCCTGAGCCTTCTTTGTTTCATGACCTTGCTGTGTTCTGATACCCCTGCCCTCAGTCATGACCTGAGAGAGGTTTACAGTATATGCAGTGAATGAGGGTATGTGTTCCTGCTAAGGCCAAACAATGATGGCTTGTGGGGGGACAAAAACCCTTAGTATAGTCCTTCTGGCGAAGTAAGCCTATGACTTCCTGACCTCGCAGCACACAAATCTGCATTTCAGAATCTTTGTTACTTTCTGTCTGACCCTGTGTATCAACTTGTAACTCTTGAACATCTTGGTTGAAATGATAAATGAAGGCCCTCTTCAACCTTTAGATTCCTGTTTGCTATAAGATGACGACCAGAGTTGACACTACATTCCTCTATTCCTCAGCAAGAGGAATCATCTGTTTCCCCTGAAACATCAATTAGGCCCATTACTGTGTCATAAAGTCACAGGATCCAGGAGTCATTACACCCATTCCAAACATGTCAACACTTCACAAGAACGAGGTTCTCTTACGTAAAAATAAGCTAATTAACCCTTAGTTGCCATGGAAATGTCATAAAGGGGTGTATAAGTCATAAAGTCAACCGAAAAGCTTTCTGTCACGGCCATCTTCCTGGGTGGAATAAGTAGTCCAAAGCGCAGCGTGGTGAGCGTACATTTTCTTTATTTGATAAAAATGTTGCCAACAAAACAAAGAAACGACCGTGAAGCTTAACTGGGCGATAATGCCACTAACAAAGTTAACTACCCACACTGAAAGGAGGGAAAAAGGGCTACCTAAGTTTGATTCCCAATCAGAGACAATGATCGACAGCTGTCCCTGATTGAGAACCATACCCGGCCAAAACATAGAAATAAAGGAAGCTAGAAATCAAAAAATAGAATGCCCACCCCACATCTCACCCTGACCTAACCAAATAGAGAAATAAAACGTCTCTCAAAGGTCAGGGCGCAACACTTTCTGCTTATAGAGACACGTACCTATGGACCATCTTTAGGTCTCTACAGAACATTGGCTGAGGTGTTTCTATATGGACCATCTTTAGGTCTTTACAGAACATTGACTGAGGTGTTTCTATATGGACCATCTTTAGGTCTCTACAGAACATTGACTGAGGTGTTTCTATATGGACCATCTTTAGGTCTCTACAGAACATTGACTGAGGTGTTTCTATATGGACCATCTTTTGAGGATGTGTTTCTCCATCTTTAGGTCTCTATAGAACATTGACTGGAGGTCTCTACAGTTTCCATCTTTATCTCTATGACTGACTCCATCTTTAGGTCTCTACAGAACATTGACTGAGGTGTTTCTATATGGACCATCTTTAGGTCTCTACAGAACATTGACTGAGGTGTTTCTATATGGACCATCTTTAGGTCTCTACAGAACATTGACTGAGGTGTTTCTATATGGACCATCTTTAGGTCTCTACAGAACATTGACTGAGGTGTTTCTATATGGACCATCTTTAGGTCTCTACAGAACATTGGCTGAGGTGTTTCTATATGGACCATCTTTAGGTCTCTACAGAACATTGACTGAGGTGATTCTATATGGACCATCTTTAGGTCTCTACAGAACATTGACTGAGGTGTTTCTATATGGACCATCTTTAGGTCTCTACAGAACATTGGCTGAGGTGTTTCTATATGGACCATCTTTAGGTCTCTACAGAACATTGACTGAGGTGTTTCTATATGGACCATCTTTAGGTCTCTACAGAACATTGACTGAGGTGTTTCTATATGGACCATCTTTAGGTCTACAGAACATTGACTGAGGTGTTTCTATATGGACCATCTTTAGGTCTCTACAGAACATTGACTGAGGTGTTTCTATATGGACTCTGGTCTCGCAGCAGGTACAGTCCAAACAAACACCTCAGTTACAATGCTTTATTTCCATGGTGACATTGTTTTGCCGTGGAAAGGAGAGCGGTGAAGGGTATCCCTTAAAATAGACCCAGCACAGCAGAATAGTTTGACAGATGGCCTCTCATTTAGCTGCTGCGCGGGATGTGCAATTAACAGAAGGGACAGTGAGTTCAGGGTTTTAAGTCATTTTCTTTCAGGACTCTCCGCTTACAGGTTGAAACTACTCAACTTTCAGAGTCCACTTAAAGGAGGAAATGATCTAAAGGACGAGGTTGAGAATGTTATCATTCAATGGGCATATCTGATGTGCTATATCCAATTACAACCAATTCAAAATAAAAGTATCCTATGTGTGCCATTACCATAACATCACTTCAAGCTCAATTCAATGTTATAGCTCCATAATGTCATGAATGACTAAAATAGCCTTGGCTTTTAATGCGGGACATATCTTTGTTCGATCTGTTCTATCTGTAGGCCATCTGTTGTTTCCAGGTGGTGCTTCAGTTTCTAATTCCCGCCTCCTGGACTTGAGCATATGGAATGGATTTATTTCCTCTTGTAACTACCCATCCCAGATCCGGGAGCGTAATCATCAACGGACACTAATTAGCATAACGCAACGGACATAAATATTACTAGAAAATATTAATATTCATGAAATCACAAGTGAAATATATTGAAACACAGCTTAGCCTTTTGTTAATCACCCTGTCATCTCAGATTTTGAAAATATGCTTTACAGCCAAAGCAAGACAAGCATTTGTGTAAGTTTATCGATAGCCTAGCATAGCATTATGCCTAGCTAGCAGCAGGCAACCTGGTCACGAAAATCAGAAAAGCAATCCAATTAAATCGTTTACCTTTGATGAGCTTCGGATGTTTTCACTCACAAGACTCCCAGTTAGAGAGCAAATGTTCCTTTTTTCCAAAAATATTATTTTTGTAGCCGAAATACCTCCATTAGTTTTTCACATTTGGCTGAGAATTCGACCGGGAAATTGTGGTCACGACAACGCCGAAAAATATTCCAAATTAGCTCCATAATATCGACAGAAACATGGCAAACGTTGTTTATAATCAATCCTCAAGGTGTTTTTCAAATATCTATTCGATAATATATAAACCGGGGACAGATGGCTTCTTAGTAGGAAAGAGAGAAACAATGACCGCATTTGTCCTTTACGCACCAAACACTCTGAGAGACTTCAGCTGACCGCTGACGCAATGTTGACGTTCAGGCTCATTTTTCAAAATAAAAGCCTGAAACTATGTATTGTGACACTAGACACATTAGGGAAGCCATAGAAAAAGGAATCTGGTTGATATCTCATTCACTGCTCAATAGGGACGCATAGGAATGCAGAGGTTTCTAAATAAGAGTCACTTCCTGATTGGATTTTTCTCAGGTTTTCGCCTGCAATAACAGTTCTGTTATACTCACAGACAATATCTTTACAGTTTTGGAAACTTTAGAGTGTTTTCTATCCTAAGCTGTCAATTATATGCATATTCTAGCATCTTGTCCTGACAAAATAGCCAGTTTACTTAGGGAACGTTATTTTTCCAAAAATGAAAATAGTGCCCCCTAGATTCAAGACGTTTTTAAGCTTATTGGTATCTGTAGAGTGTTTGTTGTGTTTGGTATGTTAGGAATAGTTGGCCTTACTGTCTTCACTACTCCTAGTGTTTCTTTGAGGTCGTAATGATCTAACCATCTACGTGACCAGGTGTACTATTCCCCACAGTTATTAACAAACGAGAACATTGCCTACTCCCCATTGAAGAGACCAAGTGAGAAAGTATCACCCTCTGAAGTCTATCGAACCTCATCCAACCGTATTGTTCTCTCATCAACCCCACCAGTAAATTGTTCTCGTGTGTTGCCGTGTGATTGTGATTATTAGTCTGTCACTATATTACGGCTCTGGACAGGCTTAGTCTAGCTGGCTGAACACTGGCGGTCTGGCCACTGGCTATAAACCAGATGGGGTTCTTTTTTTTGGGCTCACTTGTGATTGAAGATTATATTTTCCCTCCCGACCAGGCTGCCGGTTTAATCTGTTGATGATATCACTGGACTGACCTCCAGTCAGTTTGATGACGTGGTCTAGCTCCAGCCAGTTGCATGGCAGTATGGATCTGTCTCAGAATTGAAATGACCCTTTGCATTTGTCTGAATGTTCACAAATAAGTATCTGTCAGATAAAAAAACACATTTTTACCTTGAAATATCACAGACACAGTGCTTCAGACACAGTGCTTCAGAGACACAGTGCTTCAGAGGCAGATGGATGTTGGCCTATGCTATATCAAGTGTTGATTATGTAAGCTACTTGTTTCTTTTAGTCCATTGAAGTAGAAAAAATCCTGGTGGTTACCTTGTTCTAACTAAATCATAGCTCAATGCGTTTTCCTCAGCGTTGGGTAGGACACTTTCTAAATGTAATCTGTTAGTTACTAGTTACCTGTCCAAAATTGTAATACGTAACGTAACTTTTGGATTACCCAAACTCAGTAATGTAATCGGATTACATTCCCCCTTAAGAGGCATGAGAATGCATTTGGTGTCATCATAATGGCCTCTGACTTGTCGTCAGACTCGCTCAGGTGGAATAAATTTAAAGTTGCGCCTTTTTTCAATGCTGAAATGAATGTTGTTGAGAAAACAGAAAGGTGTAATTTTTTTTCAAAAGTATCTGTATTCTGATTACAATATTTTTGCTGGTGATGTAACCGATTACAGTTTTTTTTTGTAATCATATTACATGTAACTGATTACAGTTTTGAACTGATTACATGTAAGCAGTTACTACCCAACCCTGGTTTTCCTGTTCTAAACGATTCCATCCCCTGGTGCGGGTCATCTGCATTGCTAATACTTTCCATAAGATAACGGAACTGTCACGACTCTTCTCATCACATGTCATCACTGCATGGCTTGCAGAGCCATCAAGAGAGACATAGAAAAGTGTATTTAAGTCAGAGAATAGATTGTTTTGATGTGTGAAGCTTCGGGGGACACAACTCCATGTTCGCTGCACTGCTTAAGGATTTAGAAAAGCAAATCAAACAAATCACATTTAATTTGCTCTGTGATGTGGTCTGTGATGTGCTCTGTGGTGTGTGTGTGCGTGTGTTTAGACTATGCTAGGCTATTTTCTTCTCGCTGAAGCTCTCCCATGGAGCTTGAGGGGTGTGATGGAGTGTCTATAATGTTGGCCCTGCATTACAATGGTGTCTCATAGCATCTCTCTGAGGCATAAAAACTAAACTAATTTCTTACAAATAACCAATCATTTGTCTCGTGAAACAAACGACCAACAACGACACACAGACTAATCTACTGACGAGACAACACAGAGAATGGGTCAATGTCTTTTTCTGTACTGGCTATCAGATGATTTGATTGCGTCTTCCAGAGTTGAGCTTTGAAAGCTCCGGGCAGTGTTCAATAGGCTGAAAACTGGAGAAAACATGTTGAAACGAATAGTCACTACCTGAACTCCAATCAGAATGCTCTTTTAGATGTATTTGTTTCATTATGTTTTTCCGTTTGGTGCCTACTGAACACTACCCAGGAGCTCTATTGTTTCACCAGCTCCCCTGTACTACTCTGCTCTTATGCTCTGCCTTCCCCCACAGGTCCCTAAGCTATTGGCATTTGATTTAAAATCACCCACAAACAGCCTCTTATCTGCTGTCTAGTGACACAGGAACACTGCACACAGTTATATGACATCCATGTTTGAGTGATTGAACAGCTAGATCTTACATCTCATGCAGGGAGACTGAGGAAGGAACAGTGAATGAAATATCAAAGTATTGGGGGCTAAATGAACAACTGGAGTTTGTGTGTGGTGTGCGTACGTGCTTCTGTATTAGAGGTCGACCAATTATGATTTTTCAACGCCGATACCGATTATTGGAGGACCAAAAAGCCGATACCGATTAATCGGCCAATTTTTGGTTTTTGATTTCTTTGTAATAATGACAATTACAACAATACTGAATGAACACTTATTTTAACTTAATATAATACATAAAATCAATTTAGCCTCAAGTAAATAATGAAACATGTTCAATTTGGTTTAAATAATGCAAAAACAAAGTGTTGGAGAAGAAAGTAAAAGTGCAATATGTGCTATGTAAGAAAGCTAACGTTTCAGTTCCTTGCTCAGAACATGAGAACATATGAAAGCTGGTGGTTCCTTTTAACATGAGTCTTCAATATTCCCAGGTAAGAAGTTTTAGGTTGTAGTTATTATAGGAATTATAGTATACTATTATTCCATTTGTATTTCATTAACCTTTGCCTATTGGATGTTCTTATAGGCACTTTAGTATTGCCAGTGTAACAGTATAGCTTCCGTCCCTCTCCTCGCTCCTCCCTGGGCTCGAACCAGCAACACAACGACAACAGCCACCATCGAAGCAGCGTTACCCATGCAGAGCAAGGGGAACAACTACTAGAAGGCTCAGAGCGAGTGATGTTTGAAACGCTATTAGCGCGCGCTAACTAGCTAGCCATTTCACTTCGGTTACACCAGCCTCATCTCGGGAGTTGATTGAAGTCATAAACAGTGCAATGCTTGACGCACAACAAAGACCTGCTGGCAAAATGCACGAAAGTGCTGTTTGAATGAATGTTTACGCGCCTGCTTCTGCCTACCACCGCTCAGTCAGATACTTAGATACTTGTATGCTTGTATGCTCAGTCAGATTATATGCAACGCAGGACACGCTAGATAATATCTAGTAATATCATCAACCATGTGTAGTTAACTAGTGATTATGATTGATTGTTTTTTATAAGGTATGTTTCTTGCTAGCTAGCAACTTACCTTGGCTTACTGCATTTGCGTAACAGGCCGTCTCCGTGTGGAGTGCAACGAGAGGCAGGTGGTTATAGCGTTGGACTAGTTAACTGTAATGTTGCAAGTTTGGATCCCCCGAACTGACAAGGCGGAAAATCTGTCTTTCTGCCCCTGAACAAGGCAGTTAACCCACCGTTCCAAGGCAGTCATTGAAAATAAGAATGTGTTCTTAACTGACTTGTCTAGTTAAATAAAGGTATATAAAAAAAAGATTTAAAAAAGACAATCGGCAAATCGGCGTCCAAAAATACAGATTTCTGATTGTTATGAACACTTGAAATCGGCCCTAATTAATCGCCCATTCCGATTAATCGGTCTACCTCTATTCTGTATGTGCATTCTGGCTCAAGTCAGTTGTCAGTTTGTTCATTTGGTAGTAGAGCTTTCTTCCCTCACTTTGAAGAGGCTACAGCTGTTCGGGGTGTTACCGCTAACGACTCCCTGATGAGCATCGAGGAAATGTTTAGTATTCAGCTCGCGGGTCACCGACGTTATCATGTTCCGTAATCATGTTCTGGCATCACAGTGGGAACCAACCAACCCTCTGTCAGCACCACTAACATCACTGACATCCCTATTCTCTATTCACCCAGACAGGTAGGCTAGGTACACAGAAGAAATGACAGTCATCACAGGGGAGTTAGACTGTATAATCACTTTCAAGGTGACACGGTGATTTGATTTGGATCCCCATTAGAAGACGCCATGACAACAACAAGTCTTCCTGGGATCAGACACGTCACGAAAAATACATCACAAACAAAAATACTTCAAAATGTACCTGCTGTACATTGAAAAACATTAACAAGTAGACATTACAGACATATAAAATACCTGTAAGGTAACATTTAACAGTCAATACGTATATTCAGGGGTCAGTATCTGTCCATTGATATGGTCAGCCTTAGTAGATGTACTTTTAATGTTTTCTTCAATGTGAATCGATTTTTAGCTTGGGAAATATGATAAGGTGATAACTTCAGAATAAATGATGGGACTTATTCCAGACTGTGGAGGTTACAGAACGTTCCTATAGAAATACATGGTGTGCACGAGACATGATTTGCTGATCCTGATTCAGCTAATCAAAGTTTTGGAGGATTAGTTGAGTAGTTAAACCAGGTGTTGTAGTTCTGGGCCGGGACAAAAGCCTGCTGGTGGCCAAACCCAGAAGGAAGAACACTACCGTAGCGCGTAGCAACAGACTGAACTGCAGGTAATTAAGAGAACACTCTTTCTCCTTTGAATTTAGGCAAATAGAATGTCATGGCAACAGCTTATTCAGTGGCTCTGAGGCTTGTGGCCATGACAGGCTAAGTGGTTCTGTAATCTCTATCTCATCTCTTTGTATCTCCAATCTCTCTCTGATGATGATTATTATTATTATTGACTGACAGCAACTTGTATTGTATTAATCTCACATTTCAGAATGAGAGAAACCCATCTTCAATCCTCTGAAATTGGTGTGTGTATGTGTGTGTGTGTGTGTGTGTGTGTAAAACGCAGCATAAAACTACAGTATTCTTCATGGTGGCGGAGCTATTTGAAACTAACAGTCTCAGCCTTGCTCTCCAGTCCCCAAGGTAGAGGTTCTCTTCTCTGGCTACGAGGGGACCGTTCCCTGCCTCTGTCTGGATCTCATCGTTCAGACTGGCCTGGCACAGAGAGACCAGACGGAAGGAGACACACTCAGCTATCCCATCTGCTAGATGTCAGGGGTTGAGTGTAGTGTGATATGCAGAACCCTCTCTGTTCCCTCACTGCATCTCCTCCATGGCCTGGTGGCCAGTCTGTTTCTGCTCCACCATGCCAACTTGCCATTGTCTTGCCAATAATTGGCACCGATGCATTCCAGACTGTTTGGTAAAGCAATGATACAGTGTAGCGTTGTTATAGGAACAGTGATGTGCTATAGAGGCTTGCATTTTCAGGCACTCCGTCAAGAATTTGTCCATAAAGGGAAGTGGTCATATTAACACATGATGTAGTTCCTACTAAAGGGTTTGCCTCGTTGCCGCTGTCCTCTCCAATGTATGGCAAGGGAGGGAAATGCCTGTAAACAAGGAGGACGTTGTGGTATGTAGCCTACATGGATTTTCATTACAGCACAGACTTCCAGTTTGTCTTAAAGTATTTCAACCTCAGTGCTCCTGGTTATTATGGTTCTCATCCAGTAAATTGGCAGTTTAGGATCCTGTTTGGCCTCTTCCTGAACGGAGAGATGAACTGTCCTCTCCTTGTGCTCAGGCCACAGTGTAATGAGGCCTGAAGAATGGAGGGAGCACATAGACAGAATAAAGCAATGAGTGTCATTGTTGCTCTGGCAACCACTTTAGATTACAAAGTGTCTACTCTGCATATCCTTTCCAATAAAACTGGATGTGTGTGTGTGTGTGTGTGTGTGTGTGTGTGTGTGTGTGTGTGTGTGTGTGTGTGTGTGTGTGTGTGTGTGTGTGTGTGTGTGTGTGTGTGTGTGTGTGTGTGTGTGTGTGCGAGCATGTGTCCATTGAGCTCTCTGGAGCTCTCAGTGCCAGCCAGCATTGTGACTGCAGTACTTTTAATCATGCTGTTGTCCTGAACTGGACTTGCTCTAAAGACACCTTGGAGAGGAAATCTCTCTGAATGAAGTGTGTGTGTCATAGAAAGACTCCAGAGTGTGTGTGTGTGTGTTGTAGAAAGACTCCAGAGTGTGTTTGTGTGTGTCGTAGAAAGACTCCAGAGTGTGTTTGTGTGTGTCATAGAAAGACTCCAGAGTGTGTTTGTGTGTGTTGTAGAAAGACTCCAGAGTGTGTGTGTTTGTGTGTGTGTTGTAGAAAGACTCCAGAGTGTGTTTGTGTGTGTTGTAGAAAGTCTCCAGAGTGTGTTTGTGTGTGTTGTAGAAAGTCTCCAGAGTGTGTTTGTGTGTGTCATAGAAAGACTCCAGAGTGTGTTTGTGTGTGTCATAGAAAGACTCCAGAGTGTGTTTGTGTGTGTCATAGAAAGACTCCAGAGTGTGTTTGTGTGTGTCATAGAAAGACTCCAGAGTGTGTTTGTGTGTGTGTTGTAGAATGACTCCAGAGTGTGTTTGTGTGTCATAGAAAGACTCCAGAGTGTGTTTGTGTGTGTGTTGTAGAATGACTCCAGAGTGTGTTTGTGTGTCATAGAAAGACTCCAGAGTGTGGTTGTGTGTCATAGAAAGACTCCAGAGTGTGTGTGTGTGTTGTAGAAAGACTCCAGAGTGTGTTTGTGTGTGTGCTGTAGAAAGACTCCAGAGTGTGTTTGTGTGTGTGTTGTAGAAAGACTCCAGAGTGTGTTTGTGTGTGTGTTGTAGAAAGACTCCAGAGTGTGTTTGTGTGTGTGTTGTAGAAAGACTCCAGAGTGTGTGTGTGTGTGTGTGTTGTAGAAAGTCTCCAGAGTGTGTTTGTGTGTGTTGTAGAAAGTCTCCAGAGTGTGTTTGTGTGTGTCATAGAAAGACTCCAGAGTGTGTTTGTGTGTGTCATAGAAAGACTCCAGAGTGTGTTTGTGTGTGTCATAGAAAGACTCCAGAGTGTGTTTGTGTGTGTCATAGAAAGACTCCAGAGTGTGTTTGTGTGTGTCATAGAACGACTCCAGAGTGTGTTTGTGTGTGTGTTGTAGAATGACTCCAGAGTGTGTTTGTGTGTCATAGAAAGACTCCAGAGTGTGTTTGTGTGTGTGTTGTAGAAAGACTCCAGAGTGTGTGTGTGTGTGTGTTGTAGAAAGACTCCAGAGTGTGTGTGCGTGTGTTGTAGAAAGACGCCAGAGTGTGTGTGTGTGTGTGTTGTAGAAAGACTCCAGAGTGTGCGTGTGTTGTAGAAAGACGCCAGAGTGTGTGTGTGTGTGTGTTGTAGAAAGACGCCAGAGTGTGTGTGTGTGCGTGTGGACTGACTCAACAATGCATCACTTACACATGCTGTTTGTATCTACAATTGTCAGTCACCAGATGAGCCCATGTCTCCATTAACTTCCACTTCATCACAGCAGGATCACTACAACACTATTCATTCTCAGTGTGACACTCATGGCTATGTTCTGATATGAACTGAAATAAAAGCATGACTGTTTCACTAACAAATTGACTTTTAGCAGAGCAGTGTGTCTTTCTCTTCCACTATCCTCTATAGAACACCTGACAACACTTCAGTAGCCATCCCTTAAAAATCCTCTACAGCAAGGCACATGTCCTATTATACTCCTGTATTACCCTGTGATTCATCCAAGGCTATTAAACCATATCTCAGATAAAGGTAGCCTTGATATGGCTGTAGTAGCATCCAGTATTATGGAACATGGAGTGTAAATAATGGAGGCTATATCAGGGCTAGTGAAGCAGCAGGAGAACACTAACCTAACGTAGCAGGAGTAGAAAGACATCTGGGCGGAGTGCCAACTTCCCTTTTTCAGGGAAACGGAAGTTAGGTTGAAAATACTGTATCCCTGAAAACCGAAAACATCCGCTTTCTGTCAATGCCGCTGTGGGTGGGAGGACACTGATGTACTCTCTCACTCTACCTCCCAGCCAATCAGTTGTCAGTGTTACGGTTGAATTATGTCACTGTTACTCTGTCTGGAGGACACGGCCCATTAGCTATTACTGTGATGGAGTCTCTCTACCACACACACTTTGGAGTCAGGCAGACTCCCCAGGCAGACTACATTAGAGAATGCTTGCGTCCCAAACGACACCCTGTTCCCTATCAAGTGCACTACTTTTGACCAGGGCCCATATTAATGCACTATGTAGGGAATAGGGTGCAATTTGAGTCATTCTATGATTTAGCCCAGTTGGGGCTGAAAGAGCCCACTAAGCCTGGCCCACACTGGGTAGTACTGCTTATTCATTTATAGACGGGCTGTTGATAATGGACAGACTGGGGGTGGAGGGAGAAGTCTGTGGTCAATTATGCTGAGTAATACAGTACCAGTCAAAGGTTTGGACACACATACTCATTCGACCATGAAGGCCTGATTCACACTGTCTCCTCTGAACAGTTGATGTTGAGATGTGTCTCGTACTTGAACTCTGTGAAGCATTTATTTGGGCTGCAATCTGAGGCTGGTAACTCTAATGAACATATCCTGTGCAGCAAAAGTAACTCTGGGTCTTCCTTTCCTGTGGTGATCCTCATGAGAGCCAGTTTCATCATAGCGCTGGATGGTTTTTGCAACTGCACTTAAAGAAACTTTCAAAGTTCTTGAAATGCTCCTTATTGACTGACCTTCATGTCTTAAAGTAAGGACGGACTGTCATTCCTCTTTTTTTTTACTTGAGCTGTTCTTGCCATAATATGGACTTGGTCTTTTAACAAATAGGGCTATGTTCTGTATACCCCCCTACCTTGTCACAACACAACTGACTAGCTCAAACACATCAAGAAAGAAATACCACAAATTAACTTTTAACAAGGCACACCTTCTGAAACACATTCTCACTTACATATTCCTGTCAACAAAGTGATATGAAGTAAATGTCATTCAAGTGTTTTCTAATGATACAGTATTATTTACACGGCTATTAGAACCTGTCTTCTAATGGCTTTCGTTTCTATGGAAAATGACTCATGTGCACCAATGTGAAGTTTATAGGAGCATATTATGAATTTATTAAGTGATTTAAAACTTGTAATTCTGTTACCAAACTGGTAATGGAATTACAAAAAAATCTGTAAAAAAAATCTGTACATTGAGCAGAGTAGAGTGCAGTACAGTGAGTAGAGTACAGTACAGTACAGTAAGTAGAGTGGAGTACAGTGAGCAGAGTAGAGTACAGTGAGTAGAGTACAGTGAGCAGAGTACAGTACAGTGAGCAGGGCAGAGTACAGTGAGTAGAGTAGAGTACAGTACAGTGAGCAGAGTAGAGTGCAGTACAGTGAGCAGAGTGCAGTACAGTGAGCAGAGTACAGTACAGTGAGCAGAGTACAGTACAGTGAGCAGAGTAGAGTACAGTACAGTGAGCAGGGCAGAGTACAGTGAGTAGAGTACAGTACAGTGAGCAGAGTGCAGTACAGTGAGCAGAGTGCAGTACAGTGAGCAGAGTGCAGTACAGTACAGTGAGCAGAGTGCAGTACAGTACAGTGAGCAGAGTGCAGTACAGTACAGTGAGCAGAGTGCAGTACAGTACAGTGAGCAGAGTACAGTACAGTACAGTGAGCAGAGTGCAGTACAGTACAGTGAGTAGAGTAGAGTATAGTACAGTGAGTAGAGTAGAGTATAGTACAGTGAGCAGAGTAGAGTATAGTACAGTGAGCAGAGTAGAGTAGAGTACAGTACAGTGAGTAGAGTAGAGTATAGTACAGTGAGTAGAGTAGAGTATAGTACAGTGAGCAGAGTAGAGTATAGTACAGTACAGTGAGTAGAGTACAGTAAGTAGAGTGAGGAGGGCAGAGTACAGTACAGTGAGCAGAACAGTGAGTACAGAACAGTGAGTAGAGTACAGTGAGTAGAGTACAGCACAGTGAGTAGAGTAGAGCACAGTGAGTAGAGCACAGTGAGTAGAGTACAGCACAGTGAGTAGAGTAGAGCACAGTGAGTAGAGCACAGTGAGTAGAGCACAGTGAGTAGAGCACAGTGAGTAGAATACAGTGAGTAGAGTACAGTACAGTGAGTAGAGTACAGTACAGTGAGCAGAGTAGAGTACAGTACAGTGAGCAGAGTAGAGTACAGTACAGTGAGCAGAGTAGAGTACAGTACAGTGAGCAGAGTAGACTACATTACAGTGAGTAGAGTACAGTAAGTACAGTGAGCAGAGTACAGTACAGTGAGTAGAGTGAGCAGAGTACAGTGAGTAGAGTGAGCAGAGTACAGTACAGTGAGCAGAGTACAGTACAGTACAGTGAGCAGAGTAGAGCACAGTACAGTGAGCAGAGTACAGTACAGTGAGCAGAGTACAGTACAGTGAGTAGACCACAGTATCATGAGTAGAGTACAGTACAGTGAGTAGACCAGAGTAAAGTGAGTAGAGTACAGTACAATGAGTACAGTGAGTAGAATACAGTGAGTAGAGTACAGTGAGTAAAGTACAGTACAGTAAGTAGACCAGAGTACAGTGAGTAAAATACAGTGAATACAGTACAGTGAGTACAGTACAGTGAGTACAAAGAGTACCGTACAGTGAGTACAGTACAGTGAGTAGACCACAGTACAGTGAGTAGACCACAGTACAGTTAGTAGAGTACAGTACGGTGAGTAGAGTACAGTGAGTAGAGTACAGTGAGTAGATTACAGTACAGTACAGTGAGTAGATTACAGTGAGTAGAGTACAGTATAGTAGAGTACAGTACAGTATAGTAGAGTGCAGTACAGTGAGTACAGTGCGTACAGTGCGTACAGTGAGTACAGTGCGTACAGTACAGTGAGTACAGTGAGTAGAGTACAGTTCGTACAGTAGTGAGTAGAGTACAGTGAGTACAGTACAGTAAGTAGACCATAGTACAGTGAGTACAGTACAGCAAGTACAGTGAGTAGAGTAGAGTACAGTACAGTACAGAGAGCAGAGTAGAGTACAGTGAGTAGATTATAGTACAGTGAGTAGAGTATAGTGAGTAGAGTACAGTACAGTAGAGTACAGTACGGTGAGTAGAGTACAGTGAGTACAGTAGTGAGTACAGTACAGTGAGTAGACCAGAGTACAGTGCGTACAGTACAGCGAGTACAGTGAGTAGAGTAGAGTACAGTACATAGAGTAGAGTAGAGTACAGTACAGAGAGTAGATTACAGTATAGTACAGTGAGTAGAGTAGAGTATAGTGAGTAGTATACGGTATAGTACAGTGAGTAGAGTACAGTACAGTAGTGAGTAGAGTAGTACAGTACAGTAGAGTACAGTACAGTGAGTAGAGTAGTACAGTACAGTGAGTAGAGTACAGTAGTAGAGTACAGTACAGTGAGTAGACCAGTGGTACAGTGCGAGTACAGTAGTAGAGTAGAGTAGAGTACAGTGAGAGCAGAGTAGAGTACAGTGTGAGTAGATTACAGTATAGTAGTGACAGTAGTACAGCGAGTACAGTGAGTAGAGTAGAGTACAGTACATAGAGTAGAGTAGAGTACAGTACAGAGAGTAGATTACAGTATAGTACAGTGAGTAGAGTATAGTGAGTAGAGTACAGTACAGTAGAGTACAGTGAGTAGAGTAGAGTACAGTACAGTACAGAGAGCAGAGTAGAGTACAGTGAGTAGATTATAGTACAGTGAGTAGAGTATAGTGAGTAGAGTACAGTACAGTAGAGTACAGTACGGTGAGTAGAGTACAGTGAGTAGAGTACAGTACAGTGTGAGTAGACAGTACAGTGCGTACAGTACAGCGAGTACAGTGAGTAGAGTAGAGTACAGTACATAGAGTAGAGTAGAGTACAGTACAGAGAGTAGATTACAGTATAGTACAGTCAGTAGAGTAGAGTATAGTGAGTAGAGTACAGTAGAGTACAGTACGGTGAGTAGAGCAAAGTACAGTACACGTGAGTAGAGTACAGTACAGTAAGTAGACCACAGTACAGTGAGTACAGTACAGTGAGTACAGTACCGTAGAGTACAGTAAGTAGAGTACAGTAAGTAGAGTAGAGTACAGTACAGTGAGTACAGTACAGTGAGTAGAGTACAGTACAGTAGAGTAGATTACAGTGAGTAGTACAGTGAGTAGAGTAGAGAGTACAGTACAGTACAGTAGTAGAGTTACAGCAGTACAGTACAGTGTAGTACAGTACGAGTAGAGTACAGTGAGTACAGTAGTGAGTAGACCAGAGTACAGTGCGTACAGTGAGTAGAGGAGAGTACAGTACAGAGAGTAGAGTACAGTACAGTGAGTAGATTACAGTATAGTACAGTGAGTAGAGTATAGTGAGTAGAGTACAGTACAGTAGAGTACAGTACGGTGAGTAGAGCAAAGTACAGTACAGTGAGTAGAGTAGAGTGGAGTACAGTGAGTAGAGTATATATATATATATATATATATTTTTTTTTTTCAAACTCAAGGTGACACCCCATTCTTTCTACAGAAATCTTTGAATCTTTATTGGGAGCAGATATTTACGAGTTTTTGGAAGATGTGTTCAGAGGGAGATTTTATCTGCACAGATCTTCCTCTAAATTAGTTCAGAGGGAGCACAGATCTTCCTCTAAATTAGTTCAGAGGGAGATTTTATCTTCACAGATCTTCCTAAATTAGTTCAGAGGGAGATTTTATCTGCACAGATCTTCCTCTAAATTAGTTTTTGTAAAATGTTCTGTGTAAATTGTTGAAGTAGTCCTTGTGCATAGAGTTGTATGGTTTGTTAAAATTTGAAATAATTTATTTTGTTTGGCCTAGATTTTAAAGTGAAATTCCGTTACTGTGGAATTGCCCTTAAAGGTGCTGCATGGTCAGTCCAACGTCTGCATTGGCTGTGCAGCATTTACAGTGATACGCCATCAGGACGTTCATACTTCTTACCCTTCCCTGAGCAGTGCAGAGCTGTTGTCAAGGAAATGAGTTTGTGTTTATACAGGACCTCCCGCTCCAAACTACTGTCAACCAGTCATGTCAATGCGGAGCTATACGGAGCCCTTCGCATTGTTAAAACATTTGAGAGTCGGACGGCGATGCGGTACGGAGCTCAATTTGGCCTCTGCGTGACTCCGGAGGCTCCACTATTGCGTCACACCACGTTTTAGGATCAACATACATTTGGACTTAGGTTATAAAGTATAATGTATCTTTCTTCCAGGGACCTAATGTTAACACATATTCACTGGCCTATATTTTCTACACCATTACCAACCACAGCTATTATGTAACAGCTGTATATATCAACAGTTGTTGTGAGCTGAGCTTTTTTATATCAGTGTTTCAGTGTAGTTTTTCTTTGCCCTGTGTATTCACATGAAGTATTTGGCCTAGATGTCTTTGTGAGCTGCTATCTCTGGCTGTGCACTGTGTCCAGAACAGCTCCAGTCTCTCCTCTCATATCCTTTCCTCTCCTCTCATATCCTTTCCTCTCCTACTCCTCTCACCTCTACTCCTCTCATCTCTCCTCTCCTCTCCTCCTCTCCTATCCTCTCCTCTCATATCCTATATCCTCTCCTCTCCCCTCATATCCTCTCCTCTCTACTCCACTCTTCTCCCCTCATATCCTCTCCCCTCATATCCTTTCCTCTCCTACTCCTCTCCTTTCTACTCCTCTCATATTCTCTCCTATCTACTCCTCTCCTATCCTCTCCACTCCTTTCATATCCTCCCTCTCTACTCCACTCCTCTCATATCCTCTCCTCTCTACTCCACTCCTCTCCCCTCATATCCTCTCCCCTCATATCCTTTCCTTTCCTACTCCTCTCCTTTCTACTCCTCTCATATTCTCTCCTATCTACTCCTCTCCTATTCTCTCCACTCCTTTCATATCCTCTCCTCCTCTCATGCACTCCTCTCCTCTCATATCCTCTCCTCTCCTCCAACTGTGTAAGTTTTCCACTCTGAAAAAGAAAGATCCTGAGGTCTCATCTCACACACAGTCATCTGTTCTACCATCTGGCGTGAAAAAACACTACTCAGGACTTGAGAGCTTATCTAAGCACAGATGAAAGAGTAGACTCACAACAAAGTAGTGTAATGTACAGTCAGCAAGCTCTGTTTGTTATGTAAGGTCTAATCCAGGCTAAAAACACGTCTAGGCTTTCATCTACAGTGTAGAGGCTGCTGTATGGAGTTGTGTTACTGGATTGGGGTTGATATGGTCATGCAAATCCTACTAGGATGGGAACATGCTCTCTGTGTGTGTGGTACAGTCTAAGCATCCTTAGATAGATGGAGGTTCTTTTTGGCCTATAATTACATGGGGTTCTTACATGATTGCTTGGTTGATAATGAGCTATCTCTGTTTAGCTAAACAGAGCAGGAAATCTTCTATCACCTTTCTCCCTCCCTCTCACCCCTCCTCACCCCTTCCTCCTGTCTCACTTCCCCTATCTCTCACCCCTCCTCACCCCTTCCTCCTGTCTCACTTCCGCTCCTCCTGTCTCACTTCCCCTTCTCTCACCCCTCCTCACCCCTTCTCCTGTCTCACTTCCCCCTATCTCTCCTCACCCCTTCTCCTCTCACCCCTTCCTCCTGTCTCACTTCCCCTATCTCTCACCCCTCCTCACCCCTTCCTCCTGTCTCACTTCTCCTATCTCTCACCCCTCCTCACCGCTTCCTCCTGTCTCACTTCTCCTATCTCTCACCCCTCCTCACCCCTTCCTCCTGTCTCACTTCCCCTATCTCTCACCCCAAACCTAGTTAACTGTGGACATCCTGTCTCCTCAGGGACAAACCTAGTTTACTGTGGACATCCTGTCTACTCAGGGACAAACCTAGTTGACTGTGGACATCCTGTCTCCTCAGGGACAAACCTGGTTTACTGTAGACATCCTGTCTACTCAGGGACAAACCTAGTTTATTGTGGACATCCTGTCTACTCGGGAGAAACCTAGTTTATTGTGGACATCCTGTCTCCTGAGGGACAAGCAATGGCTGCTTTAAATAGAACAGGACTGACACATTCGTCAAACCCAGATGAACAGGAGAGAGAGACAGGCTGCAACTTGGATGACAAACTACTGGGTGTGATGTGGTAGACTGTGGACATCCAACTACTGGGTGTGATGTAGTAGAGTTAGGGCCACTCCTAGGGACAAACCTATGTTTACTGTGGACATCCTGTCTATGTGGTAGAGTTAGGGCTCAGGGACAAACCTGCAAGTTGACTGTGGACATCCTGTCTCCTCAGGGACAAACCTGGTTTACTGTAGACATCCTATCACAGCCAGATGAACAGGGACAAACCTAGTTTATTGTGGACATCCTGTCTGAACAGGAGAGAGACAAACCTGGTTTGATGTAGTAGAGTTAGGACATCTATCACAGCCAGATGAACAGGAGAGAAAACCTAGTCACATCCAGATGAACAGGAGAGAGAGACAGGCTGCAACTACTGGGTGTGTAGTAGAGTTACATCATCTATCACAGCCAGATGAACAGGGACAAGACAATGGGTGTGATGTGCTTCACAGCCAGATGAACAGGAATAGAACAGGCTGCAACTACTGGGTGTGATGGACTGATCACAGCCAGATGAACAGTGTCTGCAACTACTGTTAGATTTAGAGTTAGGGGTTATCACATCTTTCACAGCCAGATGAACAGGAGAGAGAGACAGGCTGCAACTACTGGGTGTGATGTAGTAGAGTTAGGGCCACATCTATCACAGCCAGATGAACAGGAGAGAGACAGGCTGCAACTACTGGGTGTGATGTGGTAGAGTTAGGGCAATCACAGCCAGATGAACAGGAGAGAGAGACAGGCTGCAACTACTGGGTGTGATCTATCACAGCCAGATGAACAGGAGAGAGAGACAGGCTGCAACTACTGGGTGTGATGTAGAGTTAGGGCCACATCTATCACAGCCAGATGAACAGGAGAGAGAGACAGGCTGCAACTACTGGGTGTGATGTAGTAGAGTTAGGGCCACATCTATCACAGCCAGATGAACAGGAGAGAGAGACAGGCTGCAACTACTGGGTGTGAAGAGTTAGGGCCTACTGGGTGATGAACAGAGTTAGGGGGTGTGATGTAGTAGAGTTAGGGCACTATCTATGATGTAGTAGAGATAGGGACAGCCAGATGAACAGGAAGACAGCCTGTAACTACTGAGAGAACAGACAGGCTGCAACTACTGGGTGTGATGTAGTAGAGTTAGGGCCACATCTATCACAGCCAGATGAACAGGAGAGAGAGACAGGCTGCAACTACTGGGTGTGATGTGGTAGAGTTAGGGCCACATCTATCACAGCCAGATGAACAGGAGAGAGAGACAGGCTGCAACTACTGGGTGTGATGTAGTAGAGTTAGGGTCTGTATCACAGCCAGATAACAGGAGTGATGTAGTAGAGGCTGCAATACTGGGTGTGATGTAGTAGAGTGTAGGGTCATCTATACAGCCAGATGAACAGGAGAGAGAGACAGGCTGTAACTACTGGGTGTGATGTAGTAGAGTGGGTCTGTAATCTATCACAGGTCTGTAATACTGGGTGTGATGTAGTAGAGTGTAAAGTCTGTAATACTGGGTGTGATGTAGTAGAGTGTAAGGGTCTGTAATACTGGGTGTGATGTAGTAGAGTGTAAGGGTCTGTAATACTGGGTGTGATGTAGTAGAGTGTAAGGGTCTGTAATACTGGGTGTGATGTGGTAGAGTGTAAAGGTCTGTAATACTGGGTGTGATGTCTGTAATACTGTATGAGTGTGTAAGGGTCTGTAATACTGGGTGTGATGTAGTAGAGTGTAAAGGTCTGTAATACTGGGTGTGATGTAGTAGAGTGTAAGGGTCTGTAATACTGGGTGTGATGTAGTAGAGTGTAAGGGTCTGTAATACTGGGTGTGATGTAGTAGAGTGTAAGGGTCTGTAATACTGGGTGTGATGTAGTAGAGTGTAAGGGTCTGTAATACTGGGTGTGATGTAGTAGAGTGTAAGGGTCTGTAATACTGGGTGTGATGTAGTAGAGTGTAAGGGTCTGTAATACTGGGTGTGATGTGGTAGAGTGTAAAGGTCTGTAATACTGGGTGTGATGTGGTAGAGTGTAAAGGTCTGTAATACTGGGTGTGATGTGGTAGAGTGTAAGGGTCTGTAATACTGGGTGTGATGTAGAGTGTAAGGGTCTGTAATACTGGGTGTGATGTGTAAGTGTAAGTCTGTAATACTGGGTGTGATGTAGTAGAGTGTAAGGGTCTGTAATACTGGGTGTGATGTGGTAGAGTGGGTCTGTAATACTGGGTGTGATGTAGTAGAGTGTAAGGGTCTGTAATACTGGGTGTGATGTAGTAGAGTGTAAGGGTCTGTAATACTGGGTGTGATGTGGTAGAGTGTAAGGGTCTGTAATACTGGGTGTGATGTAGTAGAGTGTAAGGGTCTGTAATACTGGGTGTGATGTAGTAGAGTGTAAGGGTCTGTAATACTGGGTGTGATGTGGTAGAGTGTAAGGGTCTGTAATACTGGGTGTGATGTAGTAGAGTGTAAGGGTCTGTAATACTGGGTGTGATGTAGTAGAGTGTAAGGGTCTGTAATACTGGGTGTGATGTGGTAGAGTGTAAGGGTCTGTAATACTGGGTGTGATGTAGTAGAGTGTAAGGGTCTGTAATACTGGGTGTGATGTAGTAGAGTGTAAGGGTCTGTAATACTGGGTGTGATGTGGTAGAGTGTAAGGGTCTGTAATACTGGGTGTGATGTAGTAGAGTGTAAGGGTCTGTAATACTGTGTGATGTAGTAGAGTGTAAAGGTCTGTAATACTGGGTGTGATGTAGTAGAGTGTCTGTAGGGTCTGTAATACTGGGGGTGATGTAGTAGAGTGTAAGGGTCTGTAATACTGGGTGTGATGTAGTAGAGTGTAAGGGTCTGTAATACTGGGTGATGTAGTAGAGTGTAAGGGTCTGTAATACTGGGTGTGATGTGGTAGAGTGTAAAGGTCTGTAATACTGGGTGTGATGTAGTAGAGTGTAAGGGTCTGTAATACTGGGTGTGATGTGGTAGAGTGTAAGGGTCTGTAATACTGGGTGTGATGTGGTAGAGTGTAAGGGTCTGTAATACTGGGTGTGATGTAGTAGAGTGTAAGGGTCTGTAATACTGGGTGTGATGTGGTAGGTCTGTAATACTGGGTGTGATGTGGTAGTGTGTAAGGGTCTGTAATACTGGGTGTGATGTGGTAGTGTTAGGGTCTGTAATACTGGGTGTGATGTAGTAGAGTGTAAAGGTCTGTAATACTGGGTGTGATGTGGTAGTGTGTAAAGGTCTGTAATACTGGGTGTGATGTAGTAGAGTGTAAAGGTCTGTAATACTGGGTGTGATGTAGTAGTGTAAAGGTCTGTAATACTGGGTGTGATGTAGTAGAGTGTAAAGGTCTGTAATACTGGGTGTGATGTGGTAGTGTGTAAAGGTCTGTAATACTGGGTGTGATGTAGTAGAGTGTAAAGGTCTGTAATACTGGGTGTGATGTAGTAGTGTAAGGGTCTGTAATACTGGGTGTGATGTAGTAGAGTCTGTAATACTGGGTGATGTAGTAGAGTGTAAAGGTCTGTAATACTGGGTGTGATGTAGTAGTGTGTAAGGTCTGTAATACTGGGTGTGATGTAGTAGAGTGTAAAGGTCTGTAATACTGGGTGTGATGTAGTAGTGTAAAGGTCTGTAATACTGGGTGTGATGTAGTAGAGTGTAAAGGTCTGTAATACTGGGTGTGATGTAGTAGTGTAAAGGTCTGTAATACTGGGTGTGATGTAGTAGAGTGTAAAGGTCTGTAATACTGGGTGTGATGTGGTAGTGTGTAAAGGTCTGTAATACTGGGTGTGATGTGGTAGTGTTAGGGTCTGTAATACTGGGTGTGATGTAGTGTAAGGGTCTGTAATACTGGGTGTGATGTAGTAGAGTGTAAAGGTCTGTAATACTGGGTAGTGTGTAATACTGGGTGTGATGTAGTAGAGTGTTAGGGTCTGTAATACTGGGTGTGATGGGTGTGATGTAGTAGAGTGTAAAGGTCTGTAATACTGGGTGTGATGTGGTAGTGTGTAAAGGTCTGTAATACTGGGTGTGATGTAGTAGAGTGTAAAGGTCTGTAATACTGGGTGTGATGTAGTAGTGTAAAGGTCTGTAATACTGGGTGTGATGTAGTAGAGTGTAAAGGTCTGTAATACTGGGTGTGATGTGGTAGTGTGTAAAGGTCTGTAATACTGGGTGTGATGTAGTAGTGTAAAGGTCTGTACAGAATGGAGTCGCTCCATTGAACTGTTGATTGGTGCTCATTCAGACAAACAGGAGGACGTATCTTTATACACACCAGAGTGTGCATGCAGCCACACACACACACCACAACTTCCTCTCACACTCTTCTGAAGGTGTGCAGCATAGTCTGCTGTGGTTTGAACTAGAGGTCGACCGATTAATCGGAATGGCCAATTTATTAGGGCCGATTTCAAGTTTTCATACCAATCGGAAATCGGTATTTTTGGGCGCCGATTTGCCGATTTTTATATACCTTTATTTAACTAGACAAGTCAGTTAAAGAACACATTCTTATTTTCAATTACGGCCTAGGAACAGTGGGTTAACTGCCTTGTTCTGGGGCAGAAAGACAGATTTTCACCTTGTCAGCTCGGGGGATATAATCTTACAACCTTACAGTTAACTAGTCCAACGCTATAACCACCTCCCTCTCTCTCGTTGCACTCCACAAGGAGACTGCCTGTTACGCAAATGCAGTAAACCAAGGTAAGTTGCTAGCTAGCATTAATGTTATCGAGCGTGTCATGCGTTGCATATAATCTGACTGAGCATACAAGCATACAAGTATCTAAGTATCTGACTGAGTGGTGGTAGGCAGAAGGTAGGCAGAAGCAGGCGCGTAAACATTCACTTTCGTGCGTTTTGCCAGCAGCTCTTTGTTGTGCATCAAGCATTGCTCTGTTTATGACTTCAAGCCTATCAACTCCCGAGATGAGACTCGTGTAACCGAAGTGAAATGGCTAGCTAGTTAGCGCACGCTAATTGTCATTGTGTTGCTGGTTCGAGCCCAGGGAGGAGCGAGGAGAGGGACGGAAGCTATACTGTTACACTGGCAATACTAAAGTGCCTATAAGAACATCCAATAGGCAAAGGTTAATGAAATACAAATGGTATAGAGGGAAATAGTCCTATAATTCCTATAATTACTACAAACTAAAACTTCTTACCTGGGAATATTGAAGACTCATGTTAAAAGGAACCACCAGCTTTCATATGTTCTCATGTTCTGAGCAAGGAACTGAAACGTTAGCTTTCTTACATGGCACATATTGCACTTTTACTTTCTTCTCCAACACTTTGTTATTTACTTGAGGCTAAATTGCTGTTATTGATGTATTATATTAAGTTAAAATAAGTGTTCATTCAGTATTGTTGTAATTGTCATTATTACAAATAAATAATAAATAAAAACTGCCGATTAATCGGTATCGGCTTTTTTTGTGGCAATCCAATAATCGGTATCGTTGTTGAAAAATCATAATCGGCCGTAGTTTGAACCCTGTGAACTGAGCTCCCACTTCACCATCAGTGAGCCAATGAACCTCATCACCACATCACCTCTGTGAACCGTCAGTCTAATTATAGATCCAGTCTACACAGAGTCTGAAGGCCAACCATAGAGAATCATAAAGATGTCTCTCCACATACATTAAAATGAGCTGAGATTTCAGTCTGTCTGCACGCATAGTGCATACTCTGCCTCCGGCCAGAGGTAGGCTAGGGGTTAATGTAGGCTGTACCATTGGGCGAGAGATAGCGATATCATAGACAAGTAGAGAAAAACATATTCACACACGCAGGGAAAACAACTGAGAATTGACCCGAGCACAGAGGCGAGTGAGTATCCCCGGTTGCCATGGGAACATGTGCAGCGACACTACTGATTAGTCGTCTCTTTGAAGATGAAGTGATGTGTGTATATTCTCCTAGGACCACTTGAGTCTAGCTGACCCATGTCCTCTATCCATTCAGTAGCAGTCATTAAAGTATGGTTACTCACCCCCCCCTTTAACACACAGTACCATATTTCAAAGAAAGGGTGTGAAATGGTTTACTCAAGATGAACTTTTAACCTAAAGATCAGTGTTTGATGGTATAACGGTATCATCATTTTAAAGGTCTCCCTGACTGGATCATAACAGACAACACCACTCCACACAGAGACATCAACCCTGCTCCCTGCAAAACGCCCTCTGTCTGCATCCCAAATGGCACCCTCTTCCTCATAGGGCTCTAGTCAAAGGTAGTGCACTATATTGCTAACACTGCCTCAGTACAGACCTATTTATATCTTGAGAGGAGACATGGAATACAATGGCATTGAGTTTGGGTAGTCGTGACTGGGAGAGTGTCAATGGCTGCTTCTCATACTAGTGTCTCTCTCTCTCTCTCTCTGGACTGGTCTCTCAAGGGAATATCCCCCTGCTGCCCTCCCCTTTCTCTCCTCCGTACCCCTCCATCTCTGTACCGCCGTCTCTGTCTCTTCCCCACCTCTCCTCTCAGTGAGGGATTGAGAGGCATGTTGCTCCGCTGATTGGTTGATTTACTTAATGGGACATGCCATAAAGAGAAAGAGTGTGAGGGAGTGAAATCCCAGTGAGCAGAGCTGGACAGGCACCTTCCCTCTCTGCTCTGCTGTGTAGAGAATGGTTGTCTCCCAAATGGCACCCTATTTCATATTTAGTGAACTACTTTTGACCAGGAACTATAGGGCTCTGGTCAGAAGTAGTGCACTATTCTATAAATAGTGTCATGACGTTGGCCTCTGAGTATAGCAACCCCATCCCCCGCTCCCTGCCTCCCCCTTTTCCTCCTTCAACTAGGCTGCTGTGGTCAGAGGTCGTAAATTCCTCAGAAGACCCTGCCTCATGGCCACACAGTATTAGAGATAGGGTACGTTTTTCATGGAGACAAAGGAAATCCTTCCACCTCACAGAACTTGAGGTACGAACAAATTTCATGTTCCAGAGAAAGTGTAAAAGATCGGTGAAGAAACCAGCTACGAACTGGTCCGTTTGTCACAACTTGGGAAGCTCAAGAGAGACGGTGTGGCCACATTACCATAACGCTGTTTATATAAGAGCCTGAGATATGAGGTTTACATCTAATTGTTGTATAAGATGAATGAGTGAGTATGATACTGTTTGTATAATTGTGTAATATGATTGTGGACTGTTTAATGAAGAAAAATACAATTCCCTTTTGATTTGAACTAAATCAGAGGACCGCCCCTGAGCCCAGTTAGGGTCAGACATCCTGGACCGCCCCTGAGCCCAGTTAGGGTCAGACATCCTGGACCGCCCCTGAGCCCAGTTAGGGTCAGACATCCTGGACCGCCCCTGAGCCCAGTTAGGGTCAGACATCCTGGACCGCCCCTGAGCCCAGTTAGGGTCAGACATCCTGGACCGCCCCTGAGCCCAGTTAGGGTCAGACATCCTGGACCGCCCCTGAGCCCAGTTAGGGTCAGACATCCTGGACCACCCCTGAGCCCAGTTAAGGTCAGACATCCTGGGACAGGCCCTTTTCTGCCATTCCGAATAAAACCCAACTTTTAGAAATGATCACCAGACCATGTTTCTCTCAATCACGGGAGTACAAAGGTTGCAGACCATTGCTGAATCTTTTAACCATACCACGTGGTTAAACTCTTAGACTATCGATACCGACAGAATAAGAACAAGTCTTTGATATTGATTAATGGTCTGCAGCTAGGAATTTGGCATCATTGAACGCGAAGAACGACAACTGCCGAAACATCCATTCTATAACGAATGTCACTTTGAACTATCCCCTCTAATCAAGACAGAGGGAGAGAGACACAATTCTACAAAAGAAATACTTTTCACTAGCAATCAAGACGACACACTGAGCGTAAATATATATGTTGATTGCAACTGTTCCCGAATGAGTGTGCGTTCATGTGTAAAGGATTAGCATTTTAATTGTTATAGTTAACTCTGTAGTGACTTCTTAGTCGACCACCCCCCATTGCCCCTTTGTCTAACAAGCCGCCATGCCGGTTCAGCCCACTAGGGCACATCCTATCATTTCATGGAACCATATTTACTGTTTGTTTATGCATTTCTGTGAATTACTTAGTTAGTAATTAATAAATAAGACAATTGATATATGGATGACTCATAGTGAAGACGGGGTTCGTGCAGATAACCAACAATTTACGACGTTTGGAATGAGACTAACTTGAGGTTAAATAAATAAAATCATTAATCAGAAGACTTTTGATCAGATATGAAAATATCTGAAAGGTTATATTGGTAAATTATAACTTTGTAATCTGAATACTTTCCTTGGTGCCCCAACTTCCTAGTTAATTACAGTTACATGATTATTCAGTTTAATCGAGTAACTAATTACAGAGAATCTTTGACAAAACAAAGTCTTCAGTTTAATGATGGTAAAGACACGACAACAGTATGGGCTCTGAGTCACACAAAATGACTGACATACAGGCATCCAGGGCTGGCATGCAGCCTGCTCAGCCCTCACATGAACTATATGGTTTTTATAGGCTGTCAGCAAAGCCTAATACTATACAACTAGGATCCACGCTGCTTCTGAAATAGTTTGACCCCTAGCCAGGGCTGCTGCTGGTCTGAATACATCCTGGAGTGCCAACGCAACGCAAGCCAGTCGATGACAATGTGTGTGTGTCAGTGTTTGTGACTGGCGTGTGTGAACATCTACATAGAGGTGTGTGTGTGTGTGTATGTACATTTCAATGCATAATAAAACCTTGGCACACTCCACAGAGGACAGGGTCAGGTTGGCCTTGACCAGATCTGTTTGTTGGGTCTGCTGGGACGGACAGACAAAAGCAACAGATGTCAGAGGGAGGGGGACCCAGCTCCATGCAGGCAGCACCAGCTGTGCCCCATCCTGACTGGCAGTGAGCGGAGAGGTCTTGCAATAGCACGCTGAGCAGATGAGGTGGCCAGAAACAACAACAAGACACAAACACACACACACTCAAACACACTAGCACACACACTCTAAACACACACACACTCACACACACTAGCACACGCACTCTAAACACACACACACACTCACACACACTAGCACACGCACTCTAAACACACACACACACACAGCACACTAGCACACGCACACACACACACACACACACACTTTACACACACTAGCACCCGCACTCTACACACACTAGCACACACACACACTAGCACCCGCACTCTACACACACACAATAGCACCCGCACTCTACACACACACAGCACCCGCACCTGCACTCTACACACACACTAACACACTAGCACCCTCACACTACACACACACACACACACACACACAGCACACACACTCACACTCTAGCACCTGCACTCTACACACACACACACACACTCACACACTAACACACTAGCACACTCACACAGCACACACTCACACACACACTAGCACACTAATACACGCACTCATCACACTAACACACGCACACACTCACACTCTAGCACACGCACTCTACACACACAGCACACACACTCACACACTAGCACACGCACTCTACACACTCACACACTAGCACACACACACTCACACTAACACACACACTCACTCACACTAATACACACGCACTCTACACACACACACTCACACTAACACACGCACTCATACACTAGCACACACACTCACACTCTAGCACACGCACTCTACACACACACTAGCACACGCACTCATACACTAGCACACGCACTCTACACACTCGCACTCACACTAGCACACGCACTCACTCACACTAATACAAGCACTCTACACACACTCACACACTAACACACACACTCATACACTAGCACACACACTCACACACTAGCACACGCACTCTACACACACACACTCACACACTAGCACACACACTCATACACTAGCACACACACTCACACTCTAGCACACGCACTCTACACACACACACTCACACATTAGCACACGCACTACACACACACACACACTCACACACTAGCACACGCACTCTACACACACACACTCACACACTAGCACACTAGCACACGCACTCACTCACACTAGCACACACACTCACACACTAGCACACACACACACACACACAACCTAACACACGCACTCTACACACACACACGCACTCTACACACACACACACACACACACACTCTACACACACTAACACACGAACTCACACACACTAGCACACGCACTCTACACACTCACACACTAGCACACGCACTCTACACACACACACTCGTACACGCACTCTACACACACATACTCACACACTAGCACACACACACACACACACACGTACATTTTAATATTGTTATATGGTGGTATTATAAATGTTGTGCTGTAGATATGTAGTGGTGTAATGATGTTATATGATGTACTGTTTTACACGTAGCCTACATACTGTTTCAATGCATACACACAAACTATCTAGGTCAAATAGGGGAGAGGCGTTGTGCCGTGAGGTGTTGCTTTATCTGTTTTTAAACCAGGTTTGCTGTTTATTTGAACAATATGAGATGGAAGGAAGTTCCATGCAATAATGGCTCTACATAATACTGTACACTGTCTTGAATTTGTTCTGGATTTGGGGACTGTGAGAGGACCTGTGTGTAAGACTGTGAGAGGACCTGTGTGTAAGACTGTGTGTAAGACTGTGTGTAAGACTATGCAACAATTCATTAGAATAACTGCACCTCAGATTACAGCCCCCAAAAAACGAGTTCAAATAACAGACACATCTCAACATCAACTGTTCAGAGGAGACTGTGTGAATCAGGCCTTCATGGTTGAATTGCTGCAAAGAAACCACCACTAAAGGACCCCAATAAGAAGAAGAGAATTGCTTGGGCCAAGAAACACGAGCAATTGACATTAGACCGGTGGTTTTGGTCTGTTGAGTCCAAGAAGGAGAGTGATGGAGTGCTTCATCAGATGACCTGGCCTCCACAATCCCCCGACCTCAACCTAATTGAGATGTTTTGGGATGAGTTGGACCGCAGAGTTTAGGAAAAGCAGCCAACAAGTGCTCAGCATATGTAGGAACTCCTTCAAAATGTTGGAAAAGCATTCCAGGTGAAGCTGTTTGAGAGAATGCCAAGAGTGTGCAAAGCTGTCATCAAGGCAAATGGTGGCTACTTTGACGAATGTAAAATATATTTTTATTTGTTTAACACTTTTTTGGTTACTACTTGATTCCATCTGTTTTTTCATAGTTTTGATGTTTTCACTACAGTCGTGGCCAAAGGTTTTGAGAATGGCACAAATATTAAGTCCCTCTTTGCCATGCAAATGAACTGAATCCCCAAAAAACATTTCCACTGCATTTCAGCCCTGCCACAAAAGGACCAACTGACATCATGTCAGTGATTCTCTCAGGTTAACTGCAAGGAAACGCGTGCCGTCATCATTGCTTTGCACAAAAATGGCTTCACAGGCAAGTACTATATTGCTGCTAGTAAGATTGCACCTAAATCAACCATTTATCGGATCATCAAGAACTTCAAGGAGAGCGGTTCAATTGTTGTGAAGAAGGCTTCAGGGCGCCCAAGAAAGTCCAGCAAGCGCCAAGACTGTCTCCTAAAGTTGATTCAGCTGCGGGACCGGGTCACCACCAGTACAGAGCTTGCTCAGGAATGGCAGAAGGCAGGTGTGAGTGCATCTGCCAACACAGTGAGGCAAAGACTTTTAAGACTTGGAGGATGGCCTGGTGTCAAGAAGGGCAGCAAAGAAGCCACTTCTCCAGGAAAAACACCAGGGACAGACTGATATTCTGCAAAAGGTAGAGGGATTGAACTGCTGAGGACTGAGGAAAAGTAATTTTCTCTGATGAATCCCCTTTCCGATTGTTTGGGGCATCTGGAAAAAGCTTGTCCGGAGTAGACAAGGTGAGCGCTACCATCAGTCCTGTGTCATGCCAACAGTAAAGCGTCCTGAGACCATTCATGTGTGGGCTTGCTTCAGCCAAGGGAGTGGGCTCAATCACAAATTTGCTTAAGAACACAGCCATGAATAAAGAATGGTACCAACACATCCTCCGAGAACAACCCTTCTGTAGCCTCCGTCAGGTCTGTAGAACTGCCTCTGTCAGGTCTGCAGTATAGCCTCCGTTAGGTCTGCAGTATAGCCTCCGTCAGGTCTGCAGTATAGCCTCCGTCAGGTCTGAAGAACTGCCTCCATCAGGTCTGCAGTACAGCCTCCGTCAGATCTGTAAAACTGCCTCCCTCAGGTATGTAGAACTGCCTCCATCAGGTCTGCAGTATAGCCTCCATCAGGTCTGCAGTATAGCCTCCGTCAGGTCTGCAGTATAGCCTCCGTCAGGTCTGAAGAACTGCCTCCATCAGGCCTGCAGTACAGCCTCCGTCAGGTCTGTAAAACTGCCTCCATCAGGTATGTAGAACTGCCTCCATCAGGTCTGCAGTATAGCCTCCGTCAAGTCTGTAGAACTGCCTCCGTCAGGTCTGCAGTATAGCCTCCATCAGGTCTGTAGAACAGCTTCCGTCAGGTCTGTAGAATAGCCTCTGTCAGGTCTGCAGTATAGCCTCCGTCAGGTCTGTAGAACTGCCTCCATCAGGTCCGCAGTATAGCCTCCGTCAGGTCTGCAGTATAGTTTCTGTCAGGTCTGCAGTATAGTTTCCATCAGTAGTTAATGTGTTGCATGTGTCTGTGCTCAGAGTATCTGTAGGTCAGTAGTTAATGTGTTGCATGTGTCTGTTCTCAGAGTATCTGTAGGTCAGTAGTTAATGTGTTGCATGTGTCTGTGCTCAGAGTATCTGTAGGTCAGTAGTTAATGTGTTGCATGTGTCTGCTCAGAGTATCTGTAGGTCAGTAGTTAATGTGTTGCATGTGTCTGTGCTCAGAGTATCTGTAGGTCAGTAGTTAATGTGTTGCATGTGTCTGCTCAGAGTATCTGTAGGTCAGTAGTTAATGTGTTGCATGTGTCTGTGCTCAGAGTATCTGTAGGTCAGTAGTTAATGTGTTGCATGTGTCTGTGCTCAGAGTATCTGTAGGTCAGTAGTTAATGTGTTGCATGTGTCTGTGCTCAGAGTATCTGTAGGTCAGTAGTTAATGTGTTGCATGTGTCTGTGCTCAGAGTATCTGTAGGTCAGTAGTTAATGTGTTGCATGTGTCTGTGCTCAGAGTATCTGTAGGTCAGTAGTTAATGTGTTGCATGTGTCTGTGCTCAGAGTATCTGTAGGTCAGTAGTTAATGTGTTGCATGTGTCTGTGCTCAGAGTATCTGTAGGTCAGTAGTTAATGTGTTGCATGTGTCTGTTCTCAGAGTATCTGTAGGTCAGTAGTTAATGTGTTGCATGTGTCTGTGCTCAGCGTATCTGTAGGTCAGTAGTTAATGTGTTGCATGTGTCTGTGCTCAGAGTATCTGTAGGTCAGTAGTTAATGTGTTGCATGTGTCTGTTCTCAGAGTATCTGTAGGTCAGTAGTTAATGTGTTGCATGTGTCTGTGCTCAGAGTATCTGTAGGTCAGTAGTTAATGTGTTGCATGTGTCTGTGCTCAGAGTATCTGTAGGTCAGTAGTTAATGTGTTGCATGTGTCTGTTCTCAGAGTATCTGTAGGTCAGTAGTTAATTTTACATTTACATTTAAGTAATTTAGCAGACGCTCTTATCCAGAGCGACTTACAAATTGGTGCTTTCACCTTATGACATCCAGTGGAACAGCCACTTTACAATAGTGCATCTAGGTCTTTTAAGGGGGGTGAGAAGGATTACTTTATCCTATCCTAGGTATTCCTTAAAGAGGTGGGGTTTCAGGTGTCTCCGGAAGGTGGTGATTGACTCCGCTGTCCTGGCGTCGTGAGGGAGTTTGTTCCACCATTGGGGGGCCAGAGCAGCGAACAGTTTTGACTGGGCTGAGCGGGAACTGTACTTCCTCAGTGGTAGGGAGGCGAGCAGGCCAGAGGTGGATGAACGCAGTGCCCTTGTTTGGGTGTAGGGCCTGATCAGAGCCTGAGGTACTGAGATGCCGTTCCCCTCACAGCTCCGTAGGCAAGCACCATGGTCTTGTAGCGGATGCGAGCTTCAACTGGAAGCCAGTGGAGAGAGCGGAGGAGCGGGGTGACGGAGAGAACTTGGGAAGGTTGAACACCAGACGGGCTGCGGCGTTCTGGATGAGTTGTAGGGGTTTAATGGCACAGGCAGGGAGCCCAGCCAACAGCGAGTTGCAGTAATCCAGACGGGAGATGACAAGTGCCTGGATTAGGACCTGCGCCGCTTCCTGTGTGAGGCAGGGTCGTACTCTGCGGATGTTGTAGAGCATGAACCTACAGGAACGGGCCACCGCCTTGATGTTAGTTGAGAACGACAGGGTGTTGTCCAGGATCACGCCAAGGTTCTTAGCGCTCTGGGAGGAGGACACGATGGAGTTGTCAACCGTGATGGCGAGATCATGGAACGGGCAGTCCTTCCCCGGGAGGAAGAGCAGCTCCGTCTTGCCGAGGTTCAGCTTGAGGTGGTGATCCGTCATCCACACTGATATGTCTGCCAGACATGCAGAGATGCGATTCGCCACCTGGTCATCAGAGGGGGAAAGGAGAAGATTAATTGTGTGTCGTCTGCATAGCAATGATAGGAGAGACCATGTGAGGTTATGACAGAGCCAAGTGACTTGGTGTATAGCGAGAATAGGAGAGGGCCTAGAACAGAGCCCTGGGGGACGCCAGTGGTGAGAGCGCGTGGTGAGGAGACAGATTCTCGCCACGCCACCTGGTAGGAGCGACCTGTCAGGTAGGACGCAACCAAGCGTGGGCCGCGCCGGAGATGCCCAACTCGGAGAGGGTGGAGAGGAGGATCTGATGGTTCACAGTATCGAAGGCAGCCGATAGGTCTAGAAGGATGAGAGCAGAGGAGAGAGAGTTAGCTTTAGCAGTGCGGAGCGCCTCCGTGATACAGAGAAGAGCAGTCTCAGTTGAATGACTAGTCTTGAAACCTGACTGATTTGGATCAAGAAGGTCATTCTGAGAGAGATAGCGGGAGAGCTGGCCAAGGACGGCACGTTCAAGAGTTTTGGAGAGAAAAGAAAGAAGGGATACTGGTCTGTAGTTGTTGACATCGGAGGGATCGAGTGTAGGTTTTTTCAGAAGGGGTGCAACTCTCGCTCTCTTGAAGACGGAAGGGACGAAGCCAGCGGTCAGGGATGAGTTGATGAGCGAGGTGAGGTAAGGGAGAAGGTCTCCGGAAATGGTCTGGAGAAGAGAGGAGGGGATAGGGTCAAGCGGGCAGGTTGTTGGGCGGCCGGCCGTCACAAGACGCAAGATTTCATCTGGAGAGAGAGGGAGAAAGAGGTCAGAGCACAGGGTAGGGCAGTGTGAGCAGAACCAGCGGTGTCGTTTGACTTAGCAAACGAGGATCGGATGTCGTCGACCTTCTTTTCAAAATGGTTGACGAAGTCATCTGCAGAGAGGGAGGAGGGGGCGGAGGGGGAGGAGGATTCAGGAGGGAGGAGAAGGTGGCAAAGAGCTTCCTAGGGTTAGAGGCAGATGCTTGGAATTTAGAGTGGAAGAAAGTGGCTTTAGCAGCAGAGACAGAAGAGGAAAATGTAGAGAGGAGGGAGTGAAAGGATGCCAGGTCCGCAGGGAGGCAAGTTTTCCTCCATTTCCGCTCGGCTGCCCGGAGCCTTGTTCTGTGAGCTCGCAGTGAGTCGTCGAGCCACGGAGCGGGAGGGGAGGACCGAGCCGGCCTGGAGGATAGGGGACATAGAGAGTCAAAGGATGCAGAAAGGGAGGAGAGGAGGGTTGAGGAGGCAGAATCAGGAGATAGGTTGGAGAAGGTTTGAGCAGAGGGAAGAGATGATAGGATGGAAGAGGAGAGAGTAGCGGGGGAGAGAGAGCGAAGGTTGGGACGGCGCGATACCATCCGAGTAGGGGCAGTGTGGAAGTGTTGGATGAGAGCGAGAGGGAAAAGGATACAAGGTAGTGGTCGGAGACTTGGAGGGAGTTGCAATGAGGTTAGTGGAAGAACAGCATCTAGTAAAGATGAGGTCGAGCGTATTGCCTGCCTTGTGAGTAGGGGGAAGGTGAGAGGGTGAGGTCAAAAGAGGAGAGGAGTGGAAAGAAGGAGGCAGAGAGGAATGAGTCAAAGGTAGACGTGGGGAGGTTAAAGTCGCCCAGAACTGTGAGAGGTGAGCCGTCCTCAGGAAAGGAGCTTATCAAGGCATCAAGCTCATTGATGAACTCTCCGAGGGAACCTGGAGGGCGATAAATGATAAGGATGTTAAGCTTGAAAGGGCTGGTAACTGTGACAGCATGGAATTCAAAGGAGGCGATAGACAGATGGGTAAGGGGAGAAAGAGAGAATGACCACTTGGGAGAGATGAGGATCCCGGTGCCACCACCCCGCTGACCAGAAGCTCTCTGGGTGTGCGAGAGCACGTGGGCGGACGAAGAGAGAGCAGTAGGAGTAGCGGTGTTGTCTGTGGTGATCCATGTTTCCGTCAGTGCCAAGAAGTCGAGGGACTGGAGGGAGGCATAGGCTGAGATGAACTCTGCCTTGTTGGCCGCAGATCGGCAGTTCCAGAGGCTACCGGAGACCTGGAACTCCACGTGGGTCGTGCGCGCTGGGACCACCAGATTAGGGTGGCCGCGGCCATGCGGTGTGGAGCGTTTGTATGGTCTGTGCAGAGAGGAGAGAACAGGGATAGACAGACACATAGTTGACAGGCTAGAGAAGAGGCTACGCTAATGCAGAGGAGATTGGAATGACAAGTGGACTACACGTCTCGAATGTTCAGAAAGTTAAGCTTACGTAGCAAGAATCTAATTGACTAAAATGATTAAAATGATACAGTACTGCTGAGGTAGGCTAGCTGCGTTGTTGACACTACCCTAATCAAGTCGTTCCGTTGAGTGTGAAGTTTCTACAATGCTGCTATTCGGGGGCTAGCTGGCTAGCTAGCAGTGTTGGTTACGTTACGTTGCGTTAGGAGAATGACAATAGCTGGCTAGCTAACCTAGAAAATCGCTCTAGACTACACAATTATCTTTGAAACAAAGACGGCTATGTAGCTAGCTATGTAGCTAGCTACGATCAAACAAATCACACCGTTGGGACTGTAATGAAATGAAATGAAAATGTGATACTACCTGTGGAGCGAAGCGGAATGCGACCGGAATGCGAAAGTTCTATTCAGTAGACATTGGCTGGCTGTTGGCTAGCTAGGAGTGTCTCCTACGTTAAGGACGACAAAATAGCTGGCTAGCTAACCTCGGTAAATTAAGATAATCACTCTAAGACTACACACTCTAAACTACACAATTATCTTGGATACGAAGACAGCAAAGACAACTATGTAGCTAGCTAATACTACACTAATCAAGTCGTTCAGTTGAGTGTGATAGTTACTACAGTGCTACGGTAGCCGGTGAACGTATGCTAGCTGGCTAGCTGCTAGGCAGATAGGAGGACGACGAAATACGATAATTACGCAATTATCTTTGATACAACGACGGCTATGTAGCTAGCTAAGAAGAAATTGCTAAGATTAGACATATCAGACCGTTGTACTATAATGAAATGTAATGAAATGTAATGAAAAAGTTATACAACCTGCAGACCGAAGGAGACCGAAGCTCGCTCCAACCCGGAAGCGACGCGTGCATTAATGTGTTGCATGTGTCTGTTCTCAGAGTATCTGTAGGTCAGTAGTTAATGTGTTGCATGTGTCTGTGCTCAGAGTATCTGTAGGTCAGTAGTTAATGTGTTGCATGTGTCTGTGCTCAGAGTATCTGTAGGTCAGTAGTTAATGTGTTGCATGTGTCTGTGCTGATCTATTATCTGCTGTTCTGAATGCGCTTCTGTTCTGTAAGGACACTCTGTATGATGGAGCTGTGTGAAGAACAGCCCCATGCTGCCAGGGACCCACGCAGTGTGTGTGTGTGTGTGTGTGTGTGTGTGTGTGTGTGTGTGTGTGTGTGCGTGCGTATGTGTGCTGATTCCCACTCCTATCCTGCATGTTCACACCTTGTCTGCCAGCTCAGTGGGCGAGTGGAGAGCAGTGGATATCTCATCTTCTCCTGCAGGTCCGTGATTAACTGGACCTTATTCCACTGACCCTCTGGCAGCACACGGACCGACACGCACACCGACACACACACGCGTGCATACACCCCCCGACACGCACACACACACGCGTGCATACACGCACCGACACGCACACACAGACGTGTGCATACACCCCCCGACACGCGCACACACACACACGTGCATACACGCACACACACACACGTGCATACACGCACCGACACGCAGACACAGACGTGTGCACACACGCACCGACACGCACACACAGACGCGTGCATACACGCACACACACACACACGTGTGCACACACGTGTGCACACACACCCACGCGTGCATACACGCACCGACACGCACACACACACGCGTGCATACACGCACCGACACGCACACACACACGCGTGCATACACGCACCGACACGCACACTCGCTGTTGAATCCTATCAACCTTAGTGATGATTCACAGTTCACATGAACTATACAGCTCCAAGTTTCAACTCTTGCCATGTTGTTCCAGTTTGTTTAACTCTGTTACCATCCAGCCCTCAATAAAAAGTCCAAACAGTATAACTTCTATCAGAATACTTCATATCATTAGAGAGTTGTTTCTTAAACTGTCTCAGAAGTCGTTTGCGGTGGCTGCACTAGTTTGTCTTCTTTGATTATCTGCTGACAAGATAAAGCTTGGCCCCCTAATAGGACTCCTCACAGCTGTCTTCTGACTGAAGTTCAGCTGGACTAATAGGACTCCTCAAGGCTGTCTTCTGACTGAAGTTCAGCTGGACTAATAGGACTCCTCACAGCTGTCTTCTGACTGAAGATCAGCTGGACTAATAGGACTCCTCACAGCTGTCTTCTGACTGAAGATCAGCTGGACTAATAGGACTCCTCACAGCTGTCTTCTGACTGAAGTTCAGCTGGACTAATAGGACTCCTCACAGCTGTCTTCTGACTGAAGATCAGCTGGACTAATAGGCTGTCTTCTGACTGAAGATCAGCTGGACTCTGAAGTTCAGCTGTCTTCTGACTGAAGATCAGCTGGACTAATATGACTCCTCACAGCTGTCTTCTGACTGAAGTTCAGCTGGACTAATAGGACTCCTCACAGCTGTCTTCTGACTGAAGATCAGCTGGACTAATAGGACTCCTCACAGCTGTCTTCTGACTGACGGTCAGCTGGACTAATAGGACTCCCCACAGCTGTCTTCTGACTGAAGTTCAGCTGGACTAATAGGCTACATCAACTACAGGGACAGGTAAATAGTTAGAACATTTAGGAACTGAGTTTGTCAAACAAACACCCAACCTGAAACAAGGTCATTAGGGCTCACCAAAGGGTCCGCAGCTTATTTGACTATGGCCGTGATTCAAACAAACTGCAGTATGGTGACATGGCAATGCATTCGACTTAATTTATGTTTGTGTTGATATTCACAACGTTTAGCGGATATGTGATTGCTGGGAACCTCAGGGAAATTGCAGCGAGATGTCAGAGCAGTATGGTTTTGTATCAATCCAGGGCTATGAGAGTCTATTTAACTACTGTGAATAAAGGCCTACATACTGACTGTATAAGGACGTGTACTGAACTTCAAACACAGTGCCATTTAATAGATGTAGAAATACACCCATTAGGAAGCTGTGGTGGTGCTGTCTGTCTCTGGACATGTTATCCACCAGGATATGTGACTGTGGGGTAATTGAAAGCCATGTATCAGACAGCCAGCAGGTCAGTGACGGGGCCACAGACTCTGGTATGGTTCCTCTCCTCAGCTCTGTGTGGGGCTGGATGAATGACCAGACCATCTGACTCTCACTGCTCTCTAGCCATGACCCACAGCAGCCATTTGTGTAAAATGACTGAGCTCAAATAGCGATATTGAGAAAGTGTGTGTGTGTGTGTGTGTGTGTGTGTGCGTGCTTGTTTGTTTGTGGAAGAGAGAAAATAGCAGGAGTGTGTAGGCATCTGTTTTATTGTCATCTACAGAGTCAGATCACCTGTTACTGTCAGGGCCCTCCACACAGACACACAGACAGGCAGGGAATCACCATGTCCTCCTACTCACTGCACTTCAACACGCCGCTGATTAATCCTGATTTATCAGACGCCTCTTTTCTGCCCCCTCAGCCAATCAGAGCTCCTAATGAAGTGTGTGTGTGTGTGATTGTGGGTGTATGCAGTCTCCTTTGGGGTCTCCAGCTGTGTTGTACCACGTTCCCCCTGAGCGTCTCCTTGTCATTACTGCTGATTGGGCCAAATATGATGACACCCAATTAGACAGCCCATATGCTGTTGGGAGAGGAGATGGAGTGTATCATTCAGTTGTCACTATTAGATATGTGGCAGGAATTGGATCTGTGAAAGGTATAACAAAAATTAGAATTTTGTGGAATTGGAAACACTCCACACTCACGTTCACAGCAGCTGAGGCTGGTGAGGGGAGGATGGCTCATAATAATGGCTGGAATGGAGTCAATGGAATGGTAACCACCCCATGGAAACCAGGTGTTTGATGTGTTTGATTCCATTCCATTGACTCCATTCCAGCCATTATTATGCAGTATTACCGTTCTCTATGGGCTCTGGTCATAGTAGGGAAATATATGCGATAGAGTTCCACTTCTCTGTTGTACTGCAAACCCTGTGTACATAGCATCATGATATTACTGTCAAAGGTAATTGTTTCGTTTCCATGACAACAAGAACCCTCTTCCTGTACACAGGCCCTTGTCAATAGAAGTGGAATGTAAAGAATACATTGACCGATCATTGGCCCTTGTGTATGAGATGAAAAATACGTATATTTCTGTATAAGAAAAACTGACAAAAGACCCAGTTATTGTAGTATTGCTCGTGAATTAAATGAACTGAATAGACATCTTGACTCTGCCGCTGTCTAGGCTAGTTGGTGTCTGTCTTCACTCTGTGTGGAGTGAGTGGAGACACCACTGACCTCAATAGAGTGGATTATATTAGCTATGTCTGTACTTCTCAAATGGCACTACTTTTTACCAGAGAACTATGGGCCCAGGAAAAAAGCACGGGGCTCTGGACAAAATTAGGGCCCTATATGGGGTCTAGGGTGACATTTGGCACACAGTCTATCTCTATTGGAGCCACACTCAATGAGCCTCAACAAAGATCTCAACCCACCGATTGGTTTGACATAAAGGTCAACACTTGTTCCTCAAACTCCCCTCCTGTCACCCAATGAGTAAACATCCTGATAATCATCCTAACCATCCTGCTAATCCTCCTGATAACCATTCCGCTAATCATCCTGATAACCATCCTGCTAATCATCCTGATAACCATTCTGCTAATCATCCTGATAACCATCCTGCTAATCATCCTGCTAATCATCCTGCTAATCATCCTGATGACCACCCTGCTAATCATCCTGCTAATCAACCTGCTAATCATCCTGATAACCATCCTGCTAATCATCCTGATGACCACCCTGCTAATCATCCTGATAACCATTCTGCTAATCATCCTGATGACCACCCTGCTAATCATCCTGATAACCATCCTGCTAATCATCCTGATAACCATTATGCTAATCATCCTGATAACCATTCTGCTAATCATCCTGATAACCACCCTGCTAATCATCCTGATGACCACCCTGGTAATCATCCTGATAACCATTCTGCTAATCATCCTGATAACCATTCTGCTAATCATCCTGATAACCATTCTGCTAATCATCCTGCCATAATCATCCTGATGACCACCCTGCTAATCATCCTGATGACCACCCTGCTAATCATCCTGATAACCATTCTGCTAATCATCCTGATGACCACCCTGCTAATCATCCTGATAACCATCCTGCTAATCATCCTGATAACCATTCTGCTAATCATCCTGATAACCATTCTGCTAATCATCCTGATAACCACCCTGCTAATCATCCTGGTGACCACCCTGGTAATCATCCTGATAACCATTCTGCTAATCATCCTGATAACCATTCTGCTAATCATCCTGATAACCATTCTGCTAATCATCCTGATAACCATCCTGCTAATCATCCTGATGACCACCCTGCTAATCATCCTGATGACCACCCTGCTAATCATCCTGATAACCATTCTGCTAATCATCCTGATGACCACCCTGCTAATCATCCTGATGACCATCCTGCTAATCATCCTGATAACCATTCTGCTAATCATCCTGATAACCATTCTGCTAATCATCCTGATAACCACCCTGCTAATCATCCTGATGACCACCCTGCTAATCATCCTGATAACCATTCTGCTAATCATCCTGACAACCATTCTGCTAATCATCCTGATGACCACCCTGCTAATCATCCTGATAACCATCCTGCTAATCATCCTGATAACCATTCTGCTAATCATCCTGATAACCACCCTGCTAATCATCCTGATGACCACCCTGCTAATCATCCTGCTAATCATCCTGATAACCATTCTGCTAATCATCCTGATAACCATCCTGCTAATCATCCTGATGACCACCCTGCTAATCATCCTGCTAATCAACCTGCTAATCATCCTGCTAATCAACCTGCTAATCATCCTGCTAATCAACCTGCTAATCATCCTGATAACCATCCTGATAACCATCCTGCTAATCATCCTGATGACCATCCTGCTAATCATCCTGATAACCATCCTGATAACCATCCTGCTAATCATCCTGCTAATCATCCTGATGACCATCCTGCTAATCATCCTGATAACCATCCTGCTAATCATCCTGCTAATCATCCTGATAACCATCCTGCTAATCATCCTGCTAACCATCCTGCTAATCATCCTGCTAATCATCCTGATGACCATCCTGCTAATCATCCTGATAACCATCCTGCTAATCATCCTGATAACCATCCTGCTAATCATCCTGATAACCATCCTGCTAATCATCCTGCTAATCATCCTGCTAATCAACCTGCTAATCATCCTGCTAATCATCCTGATGACCATCCTGCTAATCATCCTGATAACCATCCTGCTAATCATCCTGCTAATCATCCTGCTAGTCATCCTGATGACCATCCTGCTAATCATCCTGATAACCATCCTGCTAATCATCCTGCTAATCATCCTGCTAGTCATCCTGCTAGTCATCCTGATGACCATCCTGCTAATCATCCTGATGACCATCCTGCTAATCATCCTGATGACCATCCTGCTAATCATCCTGATAACCATCCTGCTAATCATCCTGATGACCATCCTGCTAATCATCCTGATGACCATCCTGAACTGTCCCCCGGTTTTCTGTAATTAGTTTCTGTCAGGAGTCGGTCATCACTCTTATGGACCGTGGGGAATGTCTGGGGGCTAACAAAAGCTGGAAAGTGTGTATGTGTTTTTTGTCACGAGCCTGACTAGGTCACACAGAGGGCGATTTATATTTATTGTGTGTGTGCACGTACGTGTACAGTATATGTTCCATGTCACACACACACACACAATCACACACACATCACACACACCAGTCACAAACACTGACACACATTGTCATCGCCTGGCTTGCGTTGCGTTGGCACTCCAGGATGTATTCAGACCAGCAGCAGCCCTGGCTAGGGGTCAAACTATTTCAGAAGCAGCGTGGAAATGTAACTTGACTACTGACAGGCCTGTACTTCAGTTCCACTGCATGGTGCGACACCGATAAGAGTCCCCCTGGGGCTGTCTGTTATTCAGATTGAGTCAAGAAACAAAGAAAACAACCACACACACACACAGGGCCTTTATTTCATTTAGATAAAACTAAGACACATAGGTTTTCAGGACACTGTGAGAATATCATTTGGGTGAGAATTAACAATAGAAAAGGACAGAGTGTGCTTAGCTAAGGGCTGCATCTGAAATGGCACCCTATTCCCTATGAAGTGCACTCCTACCTCTCTAGTGAGTTATCTCCTATTAGGATCTTCCTCTGGCCTGAAACACCAATCTGTCATGCATTATTAGCCCAGCTCCCGTCAGCCCAGCTCATAATGAAGGGAGGGGAGAGGAGAAGAAAGACAAAGACAGAAAGAGAAACTGAGGTTTGTTTTCAGCTTGTTTTTCATGTTGCTGGTCTTTGATTATTTCTTATTAATGAATGGGGGAAAAATAAATACCGTTACATATCGGGATATTCTTTTTCACGATTTTTCATATCATTTTGACAATATCGCAATATTCTTTTTGATCTAGTTGACTGTATCTGCACCATCTTCTTTTTAAATGGGGAGCCAATTAGTTTTCAGCACTTTTATTTCCATGATGACAACTTGTTTTCTCAGGGCTCTCTCTTGTCCCCCTGCAGCAGTATTGAACTACAATACATATAGAATCGTGGGAATCGCAATACATGTCGGATCGGCACCATCATCTTCATACATCATCTTCATACATCATCTTCATACATGATCTTCATACATCATCTCCATACATGATCTTCATACATCATCTCCATACATCATCTTCATACATCATCTCCATACATTATCTTCATACATCATCTTCATACATTATCTTCATACATGATCTTCATACATCATCTTCATACATCATCTCCATACATGATCTTCATACATAATCTCCATACATCATCTTCATACATCATCTCCATACATTATCTTCATACATCATCTCCATACATGATCTTCATACATCATCTCCATACATGATCTTCATACATCATCTCCATACATCATCTTCATACATCATCTTCATACATCATCTCCATACATCATCTTCATACATCATCTTCATACATCATCTCCATACATCATCTTCATACATCATCTCCATACATCATCTTCAGTGGACAGATCATTTAGACTGAAGAATCTGCCAGGACTGAATGGGATGCGTGAGATAACGAGCAGCATTAGATCCATTTTGGGGTTTTCATCACTGGTTATATGGACGTATCAGGATTGGGCGAAGGCGGTGCTTAAACTGCGAAGGTAGAGACGTTTGTGTGTCTACATCAGGCCTGCATCCCAGGTTACGCAGAGAGACATAGCCGTACCATACAGTAAGAGGACCCTGTAGACAGAGGTACTGTAGGGTGAGGGTCAGCTCCCAGGTTACACAGAGAGACATAGCCGTACCATACAGTAAGAGGACCCTGTAGACAGAGGTACTGTAGGGTGAGGGTCAGCTCCCAGGTTACTCAGAGAGACATAGCCATACCATACAGTAAGAGGACCCTGTAGACAGAGGTACTGTATGGTGAGGGTCAGCTCCCAGGTTACCCAGAGAGACATAGCCGTACCATACAGTAAGAGGACCCTGTAGACAGAGGTACTGTAGGGTGAGGGTCAGCTCCCAGGTTACCCAGAGAGACATAGCCGTACCATACAGTAAGAGGACCCTGTAGACAGAGGTACTGTAGGGTGAGGGTCAGCTCCCAGGTTACCCAGAGAGACATAGCCGTACCATACAGTAAGAGGACCCTGTAGACAGAGGTACTGTAGGGTGAGGGTCAGCTCCCAGGTTACCCAGAGAGACATAGCTGTACCATACAGTAAGAGGACCCTGTAGACAGGTACTGTAGGGTGAGGGTCAGCTCCCAGGTTACCCAGAGAGACATAGCCGTACCATACAGTAAGAGGACCCTGTAGACAGAGGTACTGTAGGGTGAGGGTCAGCTCCCAGGTTACCCAGAGAGACATAGCCATACCATACAGTAAGAGGACCCTGTAGACAGAGGTACTGTAGGGTGAGGGTCAGCTCCCAGGTTACCCAGAGAGACATAGCTGTACCATACAGTAAGAGGACCCTGTAGACAGGTACTGTAGGGTGAGGGTCAGCTCCCAGGTTACACAGAGAGACATAGCTGTACCATACAGTAAGAGGACCCTGTAGACAGGTACTGTAGGGTGAGGGTCAGCTCCCAGGTTACCCAGAGAGACATAGCCGTACCATACAGTAAGAGGACCCTGTAGACAGAGGTACTGTAGGGTGAGGGTCAGCTCCCAGGTTACTCAGAGAGACATAGCCTACTATACAGTAAGAGGACCCTGTAGACAGAGGTACTGTAGGGTGAGGGTCAGCTCCCAGGTTACTAGCTGTACCATACAGTAAGAGGACCCTGTAGACAGGTACTGTAGGGTGAGGGTCAGCTCCCAGGTTACCCAGAGAGACATAGCTGTACCCATACAGTAAGAGGACCCTGTAGACAGAGGTACTGTAGGGTGAGGGTCAGCTCCCAGGTTACCCAGAGAGACATAGCCGTACCATACAGTAAGAGGACCCTGTAGACAGAGGTACTGTAGGGTGAGGGTCAGCTCCCAGGTTACCCAGAGAGACATAGCCGTACCATACAGTAAGAGGACCCTGTAGACAGAGGGTACTGTTAGGGTGAGGGTCAGCTCCCAGGTTACCCAGAGAGACATAGCTGTACCATACAGTAAGAGGACCCTGTAGACAGAGGTACTGTAGGGTGAGGGTCAGCTCCCAGGTTACCCAGAGAGACATAGCTGTACCATACAGTAAGAGGACCCTGTAGACAGAGGTACTGTAGGGTGAGTGTCAGCTCCCAGGTTACCCAGAGAGACATAGCCGTACCATACAGTAAGAGGACCCTGTAGACAGGTACTGTAGGGTGAGGGTCAGCTCCCAGGTTACCCAGAGAGACATAGCCATACCATACAGTAAGAGGACCCTGTAGACAGAGGTACTGTAGGGTGAGGGACAGCTCCCAGGTTACACAGAGAGACATAGCCGTACCATACAGTAAGAGGACCCTGTAGACAGAGGTACTGTAGGGTGAGGGTCAGCTCCCAGGTTACTCAGAGAGACATAGCTCTACTATACAGTAAGAGGACCCTGTAGACAGAGGTACTGTAGGGTGAGGGTCAGCTCCCAGGTTACTCAGAGAAACTTAGCCTTACCATACAGTAAGAGGACCCTGTAGACAGAGGTACTGTAGGGTGAGGGTCAGCTCCCAGGTTACCCAGAGAGACATAGCTGTACCATACAGTAAGAGGACCCTGTAGACAGAGGTACTGTAGGGTGAGGGTCAGCTCCCAGGTTACCCAGAGAGACATAGCAGTATCATACAGTAAGAGGACCCTGTAGACAGAGGTACTGTAGGGTGAGGGTCAGCTCCCAGGTTACCCAGAGAGACATAGCCGTCCCCTCCATACAGTAAGAGGACCCTGTAGACAGAGGTACTGTAGGGTGAGGGTCAGCTCCCAGGTTACTCAGAGAGACATAGCCATACCATACAGTAAGAGGACCCTGTAGACAGAGGTACTGTAGGGTGAGGGTCAGCTCCCAGGTTACCCAGAGAGACATAGCCGTACCATACAGTAAGAGGACCCTGTAGACAGGTACTGTAGGGTGAGGGTCAGCTCCCAGGTTACTCAGAGAGACATAGCCGTACCATACAGTAAGAGGACCCTGTAGACAGAGGTACTGTAGGGTGAGGGTCAGCTCCCAGGTTACACAGAGAGGCATAGCAGTATCATACAGTAAGAGGACCCTGTAGACAGGTACTGTAGGGTGAGGGACAGCTCTTACATTCTTTCCACTAACAGTCTTGTGACAGAACACCTGCGTTGTGGGTAATGCGTTTCAAAATGAACATGTTACGTAATCAGATGACTTTTATGTGTAACGGAGTAAAGTAACACGTGACTTCATCTCTTCCGGCCGTGTGTTTCCACATTTAGTTCTGGAGCGAGCTAAGAAAGAGAAATGTCATGACAGCTGCTGTCCATAGAGATGTATAGAGCCCACTCCTTTGATCTTTGCCGTTGTGTCTCAGTTGTTAGAGCATGGCACTTGTGTTCAATTCCCACGGGGGACCAGTAAGAAGATGTTTTACTACAGTAAGTCGCTCTGGATAAGAACGTCTGCTAAATGACTAAAAATTAAAATGTTCAAAAATAAATAGTGCACTACTTTTGACCAGGGTCCATATGTAAGGAATAGGGAGCCATTTGGGACACCCCCTCAGTCACTGCATAGCCTTGCCAGTGAGATGATAACATCCAGTCAGAGGCTAACTCTCACCCTGTGGTTCCCTCATCTGAGTCTAATGTTGACTGTTTACTCACAACTGCCTAACTGTCTGCCTCCTGTTACACTCAGTCAACACCCCTCCCACCTGTCTCCCTCCCTTCTGATGGAAGCAACAGAAAGAGAGAGGGATAGAGAGAGATAAATAAAGAGCGAGAGAGGGGACAAGAATGAGGAACAAGCCATAGGGAACAAAAACAGAGAGAGGGCAAGAAAGAGAGTTGAGCCTGTCAAGCTGCACCCTGGATGTCTTTAACCCAGCTCCGTACCCCAGCGTCCCCCACACCAAATCTCCTCTCCACCTACATCTGCTTGTTTGGCTTCTGAGTGGCACAGCGGTCTAAGGCACTGCATCTCAATGCTAGATGCGTCACAGTAGTTCCTGGTTTGAATCTGGGCTGCATCACATTTGGCCGTGATTGTGAGTCCCTAAAGGACCCCTCCCGGCGCACAGTTGGTCCAGGTTTGTCTGGGGAAGGCCGTCATTGTAAATAAGAATTTGTTCTTAACTGACTTGCCTAGTTAAATAAAGGTTAAAAAACCTCCACTGACCTTTCAATGGACACCATTCAGTCAACACCTCTTTCCCTCCTCTGTTGTTACACTCAGTCAACACCCCTCCTACCTGTCTCCCTACTCTGTTGTTACATTCAGTCAACACCCCTCCTACCTGTCTCCTCCTCTGTTGTCACATTCAGTCAACACCCCTCCCAACTGTCTCCTCCTCTGTTGTCACATTCAGTCAACACCCCTCCCACCTGTCTCCTCCTCTGTTGTTACATTCAGTCAACACCCCTCCTACCTGTCTCCTCCTCTGTTGTTTCACACTCAGTCAACACCCCTACCACCTGTCTCCTCCTCTGTTGTTACACTCAGTCAACACCCTTCCCACCTGTCTCCTCCTCTGTTATCTCTTATGTCTGTCTCTTTCCGTTTTGTCACCAAAGCCCCATATACCACCCACCACTGCAACCTGTATGCTCTCGTCGGCTGCCCCATGCTACATATTCGCCGCCAGACCCACTGGGTCCAGGTAATCTATAAGTCTATGCTCGGTAAAGCTCAGCCTTATCTCAGCTCACTGGTCACCATAGCAATAGCCACCCGTAGCACGCTGGTCATGCCAAAAGCCAACACCTCCTTTGGCCGCCTTTCCTTCCAGTTCTCTGCTGCCAGTGACTGGAACTAATTGCAAACCACGCTGAAGTTGGAGACTTATATCTCATTCACTAACTTTAAACATCAGCTATCTGAGCAGCTTACCGATCGCTGCAGCTGTACACAGCCCATCTATAAATAGCCCATACAATCTACCTACCTCATCCCCATATTGTTGTTACTAGAGACATTCTGCTCTTTTGCACACCAGTATTTCTACTTGCACATCATTATCTGCACATCTATCACTCCAGTGTTCATTTGCCAAATTGTAATTACTTCGCTACTATGGCCTATTTATTGCCTTACCTCCTCACGCCATATATACTTTTTCTATTGTGTTATTGACTGTATGTTTGTTTATTCCATGTGTAACTCTGTGTTGTTTGTGTCACACTGCTTTGCTTTATCTTGGCCAGGTCACAGTTGTAAATGAGAACTTGTTCTCAACTGGCCTACCTGGTTAAATAAATCAAATCAAATTTTATTTGTCACATACACATGGTTAGCAGATGTTAATGCGAGTGTAGCGAAATGCTTGTGCTTCTAGTTCCGACAATGCAGTAATAACCAACAAGTAATCTAACTAACAATTCCAAAACTACTGTCTTATACACAGTGTAAGGGGATAAAGAATATGTACATAAGGATATATGAATGAGTGATGGTACAGAGCAGCATAGGCAAGATACAGTAGATGGTATCGAGTACAGTATATACATATGAGATGAGTATGTAAACAAAGTGGCATAGTTAAAGTGGCTAGTGATACATGTATTACATAAGGATGCAGTCGATGATATAGGGTACAGTATATACGTCTGCATATGAGATGAATAATGTAGGGTAAGTAACATTATATAAGGTAGCATTGTTTAAAGTGGCTAGTGATATGTTTACATAATTTCCCATCAATTCCCATTATTAAAGTGGCTGGAGTTGAGTCAGTGTCAGTGTCAGTGTGTTGGCAGCGGCCACTCAATGTTAGTGGTGGCTGTTTAACAGTCTGATGGCCTTGAGATAGAAGCTGTTTTTCAGTCTCTCGGTCCCAGCTTTGATGCACCTGTACTGACCTCGCCTTCTGGATGATAGCGGGGTGAACAGGCAGTGGCTCGGGTGGTTGATGTCCTTGATGATCTTTATGGCCTTCCTGTAACATCGGGTGGTGTAGGTGTCCTGGAGGGCAGGTAGTTTGCCCCGGTGATGCGTTGTGCAGACCTCACTACCCTCTGGAGAGCCTTACGGTTGAGGGCGGAGCAGTTGCCGTACCAGGCGGTGATATAGCCCGCCAGGATGCTCTCGATTGTGCATCTGTAGAAGTTTGTGAGTGCTTTTGGTGACAAGCCGAATTTCTTCAGCCTCCTGAGGTTGAAGAGGCGCTGCTGCGCCTTCTTCACGATGCTGTCTGTGTGAGTGGACCAGTTCAGTTTGTCTGTGATGTGTATGCCGAGGAACTTAAAACTTGCTACCCTCTCCACTACTGTTCCATCGATGTGGATAGGGGGGTGTTCCCTTTGCTGTTTCCTGAAGTCCACAATCATCTCCTTAGTTTTGTTGACGTTGAGTGTGAGGTTATTTTCCTGACACCACACTCCGAGGGCCCTCACCTCCTCCCTGTATGCCGTCTCGTCGTTGTTGGTAATCAAGCCTACCACTGTTGTGTCGTCCGCAAACTTGATGATTGAGTTGGAGGCGTGCGTGGCCACGCAGTCGTGGGTGAACAGGGAGTACAGGAGAGGGCTGAGAACGCACCCTTGTGGGGCCCCAGTGTTGAGGATCAGCGGGGAGGAGATGTTGTTGCCTACCCTCACCACCTGGGGGCGGCCCGTCAGGAAGTCCAGTACCCAGTTGCACAGGGCGGGCCGAGACCCAGGGTCTCGAGCTTGATGACGAGTTTGGAGGGTACTATGGTGTTGAATGCCGAGCTGTAGTCGATGAACAGCATTCTCACATAGGTATTCCTCTTGTCCAGATGGGTTAGGGCAGTGTGCAGTGTGGTTGAGATTGCATCGTCTGTGGACCTATTTGGGCGGTAAGCAAATTGGAGTGGGTCTAGGGTGTCAGGTAGGGTGGAGGTGATATGGTCCTTGACTAGTCTCTCAAAGCACTTCATGATGACGGAAGTGAGTGCTACGGGGCGGTAGTCGTTTAGCTCAGTTACCTTAGCTTTCTTGGGAACAGGAACAATGGTGGCCCTCTTGAAGCATGTGGGAACAGCAGACTGGTATAGGGATTGATTGAATATGTCCGTAAACACACCGGCCAGCTGGTGTGCTCTGAGGGTGCGGCTGGGGATGCCGTCTGGGCCTGCAGCCTTGCGAGGGTTAACACGTTTAAATGTCTTACTCACCTCAGCTGCAGTGAAGGAGAGACCGCATATTTTCGTTGCAGGCCGTGTCAGTGGCACTGTATTGTCCTCAAAGCAGGCAAAAAAGTTATTTAGTCTGCCTGGGAGCAAGACATCCTGGTCCGTGACTGGGCTGGTTTTCTTCTTGTAGTCCGTGATTGACTGTAGGCCCTGCCACATGCCTCTTGTGTCTGAGCCGTTGAATTGAGATTCTACTTTGTCTCTGTACTGACGCTTAGCTTGTTTGATAGCCTTGCGGAGGGAATAGCTGCACTGTTTGTATTCGGTCATGTTACCAGACACCTTGCCCTGATTAAAAAGCAGTGGTTCGCGCTTTCAGTTTCACGCGAATGCTGCCATCAATCCACGGTTTCTGGTTAGGGAATGTTTTTAATCGTTGCTATGGGAACGACATCTTCAACGCACGTTCTAATGAACTCGCACACCGAATCAGCGTATTCGTCAATATTGTTATCTGACGCAATACGAAACATATCCCAGTCCACGTGATGGAAGCAGTCTTGGAGTGTGGAGTCAGCTTGGTCGGACCAGCGTTGGACAGACCTTAGCGTGGGAGCCTCTTGTTTTAGTTTCCGTCTGTAGGCAGGGATCAACAAAATGGAGTCGTGGTCAGCTTTTCCGAAAGGGGGGCGGGGCAGGGCCTTATATGCGTCGTGGAAGTTAGAGTAACAATGATCCAAGGTTTTTCCACCCCTGGTTGCGCAATCGACATGCTGATAAAATTTAGGGAGTCTTGTTTTCAGATTAGCCTTGTTAAAATCCCCAGCTACAATGAATGCAGCCTCCGGATAAATGGTTTCCAGTTTGCAAAGAGTTAAATAAAGTTTGTTCAGAGCCATCGATGTGTCTGCTTGGGGGGGATATATACGGCTGTGATTATAATCGAAGAGAATTCTCTTGGTAGATAATGCGGTCTACATTTGATTGTGAGGAATTCTAAATCAGGTGAACAGAAGGATTTGAGTTCCTGTATGTTTCTTTCATCACACCATGTCTCGTTCGCCATAAGGCATACGCCCCCGCCCCTCTTCTTACCAGAAAGATGTTTATTTCTGTTGGCGCGATGCGTGGAGAAACCCGTTGGCTGCACCGCCTCGGATAGCGTCTCTCCAGTGAGCCATGTTTCCGTGAAGCAGAGAACGTTACAGTCTCTGATGTCCCTCTGGAATGCTACCCTTGCTCGGATTTCATCAACCTTGTTGTCAAGAGACTGGACATTGGCAAGAAGAATGCTAGGGAGTGGTGCACGGTGTGCCCGTGAAGACCGCCTCATTTCCCTCTTTTTCGGAGTCGTTTTATTGGGTCGCTGCATGGGATCCATTCCGTTGTCCTGTTTGAAATGCAGAACACAGGATCCGCGTCGCGAAAAACATATTCTTGGTCGTACTGATGGTGAGTTGACGCTGATCTTATATTCAGTAGTTCTTCTCGATTGTATGTAATGAAACCTAAGATGACCTGGGGTACTAATGTAAGAAATAACACGTAAAAAAAACAAAAAACTGCATAGTTTCCTAGGAACGCGAAGCGAGGCGGCCATCTCTGTCGGCGCCGGAAGGTGAAATAAAATAAATGTAAAAAAAAAATATCTCTTCCCCTGCTCTCCTCTCTACTTGTCTTTCTATTGTGTGTCTCTCCTCTACTTGTCTTTCTATTCTGTGTCTCTCCTCTCTACTTGTCTTTCTATTCTGTGTCTCTCCTCTCTACTTGTCTTTCTATTCTGTGTCTCTCCTCTCTACTTGTCTTTCTACTCTGTGTCTCTCCTCTCTACTTGTCTTTCTATTCTGTGTCTCTCCTCTACTTGTCTTTCTATTCTGTGTCTCTCCTCTACTTGTCTTTCTATTCTGTGTCTCTCCTCTCTACTTGTCTTTCTATTCTGTGTCTCTCCTCTCTACTTGTCTTTCTATTGTGTGTCTCTCCTCTACTTGTCTTTCTATTCTGTGTCTCTCCTCTCTACTTGTCTTTCTATTCTGTGTCTCTCCTCTCTACTTGTCTTTCTATTCTGTGTCTCTCCTCTCTACTTGTCTTTCTATTCTGTGTCTCTCCTCTCTACTTGTCTTTCTACTCTGTGTCTCTCCTCTCTACTTGTCTTTCTATTCTGTGTCTCTCCTCTACGTGTCTTTCTATTCTGTGTCTCTCCTCTCTACTTCCCTCTGTCTCTCTCTCTCCGTTCCTATGTCTCTCTCTCTCCGTTCCTATGTCTCTCTCTCCGTTCCTATGTCTCTCTCTTTCTCAATTTCTCCGCCTCTCTGTCTCTCTCTCAATTTCTACGTCTCAATTTCTCTGTCTCTCTGTCTCTCTCTCTCTCTCTCTCTCTCTCCGTCCCTCTGTCTCTCTCTCTCTGTTCCTATGTCTCTCTCTCGCTCTCTCTCTCTCTCCGTCTCTCTCTCTCTCTCTCTCAATTTCTCCGTCCCTCTCTCTCAATATCTCTGTCCCTCTGTCTCTCTCTCTTTCTCTCTCTTCGTCCCTCTGTCTCTCTCTCTCCGTCCCTCTCTCTCTCTCTCTCTCTCTCTCTCTCTTCGTCCCTCTCTCTCTTTCTCTCGCTCTCTCTCTCTCTGGTCCTCTGTCTCTCTCGCTCTCTCTCTCCGTCCCTCTGTCTCTCCCTCTCTCTCCATCCCTCTCACTCTCTCTCTCTCTCAATTCAATTCAATTCAATTCAAGGGCTTTATTGGCATGGAAAACATGTGTTAACATTGCCAAAGCAAGTGAGGTAGATAATATATAAAGTGAAATAAACAATAACAATTACCAGTAAACATTACACATACAGAAGTTTCAAAACAATAAAGACATTACAAGTGTCATATTATATATATACAGAGTTTTAACAATGTACAAATGGTAAAGGACACAAGAATAAATAAATAAGCATAAATATGGGTTGTATTTACAATGGTGTGTGTTCTTCACTGGTTGCCCTTTTCTCGTGGCAACAGGTCACAAATCTTGCTGCTGTGATGGCACACTGTGGAATTTCACCCAGTAAATCTCTCTCTCCGTCTCTCCGTCTCTGCCGTGTGGCATTGATCCCTTTGTAAGCAGCTCTCTGGTCCTATCTTACATTCACACTCCTACATGGCCCCAGTGACCCCAGAGACTATAGCAACAACTCTTAAATCCCCCCTCACCAGTTCACTATGCGCTAAAACACACACACACACACACACACACACACACTCTCTCTCAGCAGTTTAGACTAGATACATCACACCCACCCCTTAAGAATAAGAATATTCTAGCTTTTAAATTAAGCCCTATAGAGCGAAAGACATACAGAGAGAGAGAGAGAGGAAGGGAGAGTGGGAGAGAGAGTGTAAGAGATGGATGAATGGAAAGGGTGAATGAGGGGAAAGGGGAGGAGGAGATGGTGAGAGAGAGTGTTAACATCTAAGGTTGGTGAACAGTGATTGTAGAAATCAGGGCAGCAGTAGTGAGATGGGACCAGCCCTCAGTACTTCTCCCCCACTGAGTGGACTACAGAGAGTTAAACATACGGTACAGATCTCTCCCTGTATGTCTCACTACCTCGCTCTCTCTCCCTCTCTCTGTCCCTCTCCCCCTGTCATCTCGTCCAGTACAGTACACTCCTCACCACATTCATAATGGATACGGTTCCCACAGAAGCCCAGACAAGGAGAGACACTGCTGCACTACAGCCTATACCAATAGAGACATATAGCCTTGCTTATGTAACATGAAAGCAGGGGCTGATTTCTTGTTGAGTCAAATGATGTCTGCTGATGTGGAAAGACTTTCGGGGGTTGTGTTAACAGGAAATGTTTGGAACACACTTTGACAAGTAGCTCACCTTTCTTCTGTGGTGTACACCGTTTCACCACACTTCTGTGGTGTACACCGTTTCACCACACTTCTGTGGTGTACACCGTTTCTATTTGGATTCCAATTGATAACACGCTGTGATGATTGCCATTCACTTAAAGCCAACACTCGAAGGTCAGGCGGACTTGGGTTGAGAGGGAGGGGATAAAAGAGAGAGGGAGAGATAGAAAGGAGACTGAAAGACAGACAGAAATCAATATAACTTCACATTTGAGCTTATCCATCGAGCTGCAGTATGCTTGATGCTGATGGGGGGTTGTGTGAGGGTTGTGTAAGGGTTTGGAGGATAATGATCCAGAGAGAGAGATGCCACTGCATCAGAGGTTCTTGTTTTGTTTTATTATGTCCTTCAATTAAAATCAATGAACAATGGATCATAAGAAGTTAATGGACTAATGTAACCTCTAAGTCAGCCTTTAACCAGATGGATGAGAAAGATCCACAAAGAATTCAAAAACAAATCCAATTTTGATAAACTCCCATATCTACTGGGTGAAATTCCACAGTGTGCCATCACAGCAGCAAGATTTGTGACCTGTTGCCACGAGAAAAGGGCAACCAGTGAAGAACAAACACCATTGTAAATACAACCCATATTTATGCTTATTTATTTTATCTTGTGTCCTGTAACCATTTGTACATTGTTAAAACACTGTGTATATATATATATATGTATATATGACATTTGTAATATCTTTATTGTTTTGAAACTTTTGTATGTGTGATGTTTACTGGGAGAGGGAGAGAGACGGAGAGAGAGGGAGACGGAGAGAGACGGAGAGAGAGGGAGAGGGAGGGAGACGGAGAGGGAGGGAGAGGGAGGGAGACGGAGAGGGAGGGAGAGGGAGAGAGACGGAGGGAGAGGGAGAGAGACGGAGAGAGGGAGAGGGAGAGAGACGGAGAGAGGGAGAGGGAGAGAGACGGAGGGAGAGAGACGGAGAGAGGGAGAGGGAGGGAGACGGAGAGAGACGGAGACGGATGGAGAGAGACGGAGAGAGAGGGAGAGGAAGGGAGACGGAGAGAGACGGAGGGAGAGAGACTGAGAGAGACGGAGACGGATGGAGAGAGACGGAGAGAGAGGGAGGGAGACTGAGAGAGAGGGAGAGGGAGGGAGACTGAGGGAGAGGGAGAGAGAGGGAGAGGGAGGGAGAGGGAGGGAGACGGAGAGAGAGGGAGAGAGACGGAGACGGATGGAGAGAGACTGAGAGAGGGGAGAGGGAGGGAGACGGAGAGAGAGGGAGAGGGAGGGAGAGGGAGAGAGACGGAGAGAGAGAGAGGGAGACTGAGAGAGAGGGAGGGAGACGGAGGGAGAGGGAGAGAGACGGAGAGAGTGTGGAGCTAACATGATGTAGCCCAGACTCCCAGTACAGTATGAGTGTGGTGCTAACATGATGTAGCCCAGACTCCCAGTACAGTATGAGTGTGGAGCTAACATGATGTAGCCCAGACTCCCAGTACAGTATGAGTGTGGAGCTAACATGATGTAGCCCGGACTCCCAGTACAGTATGAGTGTGGAGCTAACATGATGTAGCCCAGACTCCCAGTACAGTATGAGTGTGGAGCTAACATGATGTGGCCCAGACTCCCAGTACAGTATGAGTGTGGAGCTAACATGATGTAGCCCAGACTCCCAGTACAGTATGAGTGTGGAGCTAAGATGATGTAGCCCAGACTCCCAGTACAGTATGAGTGTGGAGCTAACATGATGTAGCCCAGACTCCCAGTGCAGTATGAGTGTGGAGCTAACATGATGTAGCCCAGACTCCCAGTACAGTATGAGTGTGTAGCTAACATGATGTAGCCCAGACTCCCAGTACAGGCTAAGTGGAGCTAACATGATGCAGCCCAGACTCCCAGTAATGTATGAGTGTGTAGCTAACATGATGTAGCCCAGACTCCCAGTGCAGTATGAGTGTGGAGCTAACATGATGTAGCCCAGACTCCCAGTACAGGCTAAGTGGAGCTAACATGATGCAGCCCAGACTCCCAGTACAGTATGAGTGTGTAGCTAACATGATGCAGCCCAGACTCCCAGTACAGTATGAGTGTAACTAACATGATGTAGCCCAGACTCCCAGTACAGGCTAAGTGGAGCTAACATGATGCAGCCCAGACTCCCAGTAATGTATGAGTGTGTAACTAACATGATGTAGCCCAGACTCCCAGTACAGTATGAGTGTGGAGCTAACATGATGTAGCCCAGACTCCCAGTGCAGCATGAGTGTGGAGCTAACATGATGCAGCCCAGACTCCCAGTACAGTATGAGTGTGGAGATAACATGATGTAGCCCAGACTCCCAGTACAGTATGAGTGTGGAGCTAACATGATACAGCCCAGACTCCCAGTACAGTATGAGTGTGGAGCTAACATGATGTAGCCCAGACTCCCATTACAGCATGAGTGTGGAGCTAACATGATACAGCCCAGACTCCCAGTACAGTATGAGTGTGGAGCTAACATGATGTAGCCCAGACTCCCAGTACAGCATGAGTGTGGAGCTAACATGATACAGCCCAGACTCCCAGTACAGTATGAGTGTGGTGCTAACATGATGTAGCCCAGACTCCCAGTACAGCATGAGTGTGGAGCTAACATGATGCAGGCCAGACTCCCAGTACAGCATGAGTGTGTAGCTAACATGATGTAGCCCAGACTCCCAGTACAGTATGAGTGTGGTGCTAACATGATGCAGCCCAGACTCCCAGTACAGCATGAGTGTGGAGCTAACATGATGCAGCCCAGACTCCCAGTACAGCATGAGTGTGGAGCTAACATGATACAGCCCAGACTCCCAGTACAGTATGAGTGTGGAGCTAACATGATGTAGCCCAGACTCCCAGTACAGCATGAGTGTGTAGCTAACATGATGTAGCCCAGACTCCCAGTACAGCATGAGTGTGTAGCTAACATGATGTAGCCCAGACTCCCAGTACAGTATGAGTGTGGAGCTAACATGATACAGCCCAGACTCCCAGTACAGCATGAGTGTGGAGCTAACATGATGTAGCCCAGAATCCCAGTACAGTATGAGTGTGGAGCTAACATGATGTAGCCCAGACTCCCAGTACAGTATGAGTGTGGAGCTAACATGATACAGCCCAGACTCCCAGTACAGCATGAGTGTGGAGCTAACATGATGTAGCCCAGACTCCCAGTACAGTATGAGTGTGGTGCTAACATGATGTAGCCCAGACTCCCAGTACAGTATGAGTGTGGAGCTAACATGATGCAGCCCAGACTCCCAGTACAGTATGAGTGTGGAGCTAACATGATGTAGCCCAGACTCCCAGTACAGTATGAGTGTGGTGCTAACATGATGTAGCCCAGACTCCCAGTACAGTATGAGTGTGGAGCTAACATGATGCAGCCCAGACTCCCAGTACAGTATGAGTGTGGAGCTAACATGATGTAGCCCAGACTCCCATTACAGCATGAGTGTGGAGCTAACATGATACAGCCCAGACTCCCAGTACAGTATGAGTGTGGTGCTAACATGATGTAGCCCAGACTCCCATTACAGCATGAGTGTGGAGCTAACATGATGTAGCCCAGACTCCCAGTACAGTATGAGTGTGGAGCTAACATGATACAGCCCAGACACCCAGTGCAGTATGAGTGTGTAGCTAACATGATGTATCCCAGACTCCTAGTGCAGCATGAGTGTGGAGCTAACATGATGTAGCCCAGACTCCCAGTACAGTATGAGTGTGTAGCTAACATGATGTAGCCCAGACTCCCAGTGCAGTATGAGTGTGGAGATAACATGATGTAGCCCAGACTCCCAGTACAGCATGAGTGTGGAGCTAACATGATGTAGCCCAGACTCCCAGTACAGTATGAGTGTGTAGCTAACATGATGTAGCCCAGACTCCCAGTACAGCATGAGTGTGGAGCTAACATGATGTAGCCCAGACTCCCAGTACAGTATGAGTGTGTAGCTAACATGATGTAGCCCAGACTCCCAGTACAGCATGAGTGTGTAGCTAACATGATACAGCCCAGACTCCCAGTACAGTATGAGTGTGGAGCTAACATGATGTAGCCCAGACTCCCAGTGCAGCATGAGTGTGGAGCTAACATGATGTAGCCCAGACTCCCAGTACAGTATGAGTGTGGAGATAACATGATACAGCCCAGACTCCCAGTGCAGCATGAGTGTGGCGCTAACATGATACAGCCCAGACTCCCAGTACAGTATGAGTGTGGAGCTAACATGATGTAGCCCAGACTCCCAGTACAGTATGAGTGTGGTGCTAACATGATGTAGCCCAGACTCCCAGTACAGTATGAGTGTGGAGCTAACATGATGTAGCCCAGACTCCCAGTACAGTATGAGTGTGGAGCTAACATGATACAGCCCAGACTCCCAGTACAGTATGAGTGTGGAGCTAACATGATACAGCCCAGACTCCCAGTACAGTATGAGTGTGGAGCTAACATGATGTAGCCCAGACTCCCAGTACAGCATGAGTGTGTAGCTAACATGATGTAGCCCAGACTCCCAGTACAGCATGAGTGTGTAGCTAACATGATGTAGCCCAGACTCCCAGTACAGTATGAGTGTGGAGCTAACATGATACAGCCCAGACTCCCAGTACAGCATGAGTGTGGAGCTAACATGATGTAGCCCAGACTCCCAGTACAGTATGAGTGTGGTGCTAACATGATGTAGCCCAGACTCCCAGTACAGTATGAGTGTGGAGCTAACATGATACAGCCCAGACTCCCAGTACAGCATGAGTGTGGAGCTAACATGATGTAGCCCAGACTCCCAGTACAGTATGAGTGTGGTGCGAACATGATGTAGCCCAGACTCCCAGTACAGTATGAGTGTGGAGCTAACATGATGCAGCCCAGACTCCCAGTACAGTATGAGTGTGGAGCTAACATGATACAGCCCAGACTCCCAGTACAGCATGAGTGTGGAGCTAACATGATGTAGCCCAGACTCCCAGTACAGTATGAGTGTGGTGCTAACATGATGTAGCCCAGACTCCCAGTACAGTATGAGTGTGGAGCTAACATGATACAGCCCAGACTCCCAGTACAGCATGAGTGTGGAGCTAACATGATGTAGCCCAGACTCCCAGTACAGTATGAGTGTGGTGCGAACATGATGTAGCCCAGACTCCCAGTACAGTATGAGTGTGGAGCTAACATGATGCAGCCCAGACTCCCAGTACAGTATGAGTGTGGAGCTAACATGATGTAGCCCAGACTCCCAGTACAGTATGAGTGTGGTGCTAACATGATGTAGCCCAGACTCCCATTACAGCATGAGTGTGGAGCTAACATGATACAGCCCAGACTCCCAGTACAGTATGAGTGTGGTGCTAACATGATGTAGCCCAGACTCCCATTACAGCATGAGTGTGGAGCTAACATGATGTAGCCCAGACTCCCAGTACAGTATGAGTGTGTAGCTAACATGATGTAGCCCAGACTCCCAGTACAGCATGAGTGTGGAGCTAACATGATGTAGCCCAGACTCCCAGTACAGTATGAGTGTGTAGCTAACATGATGTAGCCCAGACTCCCAGTACAGCATGAGTGTGTAGCTAACATGATACAGCCCAGACTCCCAGTACAGTATGAGTGTGCAGCTAACATGATGTAGCCCAGACTCCCAGTACAGCATGAGTGTGGAGCTAACATGATGTAGCCCAGACTCCCAGTACAGTATGAGTGTGTAGCTAACATGATGTAGCCCAGACTCCCAGTACAGCATGAGTGTGTAGCTAACATGATACAGCCCAGACTCCCAGTACAGTATGAGTGTGGAGCTAACATGATGTAGCCCAGACTCCCAGTGCAGCATGAGTGTGGAGCTAACATGATGTAGCCCAGACTCCCAGTACAGTATGAGTGTGGAGATAACATGATACAGCCCAGACTCCCAGTGCAGCATGAGTGTGGCGCTAACATGATACAGCCCAGACTCCCAGTACAGTATGAGTGTGGAGCTAACATGATGTAGCCCAGACTCCCAGTACAGTATGAGTGTGGTGCTAACATGATGTAGCCCAGACTCCCAGTACAGTATGAGTGTGGAGCTAACATGATGTAGCCCAGACTCCCAGTACAGCATGAGTGTGGAGCTAACATGATGTAGCCCAGACTCCCAGTACAGTATGAGTGTGGTGCTAACATGATGTAGCCCAGACTCCCAGTACAGTATGAGTGTGGAGCTAACATGATGTAGCCCAGACTCCCAGTACAGTATGAGTGTGGAGCTAACATGATGTAGCCCAGACTCCCAGTACAGTATGAGTGTGGAGCTAACATGATACAGCCCAGACTCCCAGTACAGTATGAGTGTGTAGCTAACATGATGTAGCCCAGACTCCCAGTACAGTATGAGTGTGCAGCTAACATGATGTAGCCCAGACTCCCAGTACAGTATGAGTAGAGAGGAGAGCAGGGAAGAGATATTTCATTTATTTATTTTATTTCACCTTTATTTAACCAGGTAGGCCAGTTGAGAACAAGTTCTCATGCGACCTGGCCAAGATAAAGCAAAGCAGTGAGACACAAACAACAACACAGAGTTACACATGGAGACAAATGTACAGTCAATAACACAATAGAAAAGTATATATACAGTGTGTGCAAATGGCGTGAGGAGGTAAGGCAATTAATAGGCCATAGTAGCGAAGTAATTACAATTTGTCAAATTAACACTGGAGTGATAGATGTGCAGATAATGATATGCAAGTAGAAATACTGGTGTGCAAAAGAGCAAAAAAGTAAATAAAAACAATATGGGGATGAGGTAGGTAGATTGTATGGGCTATTTATAGATGGGCTGTGTACAGCTGCAGCGATCGGTAAGCTGCTCTGACAGCTGATGTTTAAAGTTAGTGAGGGAGATATGTCTCCAAATTCAGCGATTTTTGCAATTTGTTCCAGTCACTGGCAGCAGAGAACTGGAAGGAAAGGCGGCCAAAGGAGGTGTTAGCTATTGGGATGACAATGAAATATACCTGCTGGAGTTCGTGCTACGGGTGAGTGTTGTTATGATGACCAGTGAGCTGAGATAAGGTGGATATTTACCTAGCAACGACTTATAGATGTCCTGGAGCCAGTGGGTCTGGCGAAGGATATGTAGCGAGGGCCAGCCGACGAGAGCATACAGGTCGCAGTGGTGGGTGGTATAAGGGGCTTTGGTGACAAAACAGAACGAGACAGATATAAGAGAGGAGGAGACAGGCTCCCCTACCTCTCTCCCTCCCACTCTATCTCCATCTCCTTCCCTACCTACCTCCTTCTGTCCCTCCCTCCCTCCATCAATCACCCTCTCTCTCCATCTCCCACCCCTACCTACCTCCTTCTCTCCTTCTATCACTCCCATCCCACCCCCCTCTCCATCTCCTTCCCTTCCTTCCTCTCTCCCTCCCTCTCCATCCCTCCCCTCTCTCCTTCCCTCTCTCTCCATCTGCTTCCCTTCATTCCTCTCTCCCTCCCTCCCTCCCTCTCCATCCCTCCCCCTCTCTCCTTCCTCTCTCTCCATCTCCTTCCTTCATTCCTCTCTCCTCCCTCCCCCTCTCTCCTTCCCTACCTACCTATCTCCCACACTTTCCTCCCCCATCTCGATCTCCCTCTATCTCTCCCCTTCATCTTCTCTCCCCAATCTCTCTGTAGTGTGTGTGCAAATGAAAACAGGCTTCCACAAGTACACCTACGGGCAGGTTGCAGTGTAAACCAGCTGAGTGAACCGTAGTGATCTGTCAATTATGTCATCTCTATTCAGACAATCTGCAGACACATGTTAGTGGAGACAGGTATCAAGGAGAGGAGGAGAGGGAGGGAGGGAGGGGAGGAGAGAGGAGGAGAGAAGGGTGTGGGAGAGATGGGGGCTGAGGAGAGGAGGAGAGACAGAGAGGGAGAGGGAGGGAGGGAGGAGGGAGAGAGGAGGAGAGAAATGGTGTGGGAGAGATGGGGGCTGAGGAGAGGAGGAGAGACAGAGAGGGAGAGGGAGGGAGGGAGGAGGAGGAGATGTGGAGAGAAGGGTGTGGGAGAGATGGGGGCTGAGGAGAGGAGGAGAGACAGAGAGGGAGGGAGGGAGGGAGAGAGGAGGAGAGAAGGGTGTGGGAGAGATGGGGGCTGAGGAGAGGGGGAGAGACAGAGAGGGAGAGGGATAGCAGTCTTTCCCACTACAATATGCATCATTAGTATCACTGTCACATTACCACAGCCTGTTTGTATGTAATGACAGTCGTGTAGCTTTCACATTATTAATGCTAGCTAGACAGACGCACAGCGCACCCAAAGGCTGGGAACAGAAGCATTGGAAGGTTCATGTGATTTTACATTTGAGTTCCAGAACAGCAGAGATGCATCATTTGATGAGGGAGCCTCCATTGTGCTCCTCCACCTTCATTGGAAAACAGTTAAGTGGCTTGTACAGTGGGAAGCCATTTTGACATATTGTATATATTGTACAATTTGGTTTAGGCTTTGACACAATGTATAGTGAAAAATGTTGTTAAACTTAGTGGTTGACAGTGTGTCATTGTCCAAAGGAGTCCTTGTCTTGCCCATAGGCAACTACCACTGTCCTCAGTGTATGTGCTGATACTCACGTGCACAAACCTAATGTCACACGTTCATGTAATCACTCACATGTACAGTACACACACACATGAATGTTTTAGCACACAGATACAGTAGAACTGCTCACACAAACACACATGAATGTTTTAGCACACAGATACAGTAGAACTGCTCACACACACACATGAATGTTTTAGCACACAGATACAGTAGAACTGCTCACACACACATCAAATAATTGTCTGCTGAATCAGCATAGGCACACATGCTGTATGTACACACTCACTCACTCACTCACCCCCCCCCCAAACACACACACACACACACACACACACACACACACACACACACACACACACACACCGTACACACACTGTACATGCACACACTGTATACACACTGTACACACACACATATACACTGTACACACACACACACACACTGTACACACACACACCGTACAAGCGCACACATACACACAGACACACACAGTGTTATTTGTGCTGAAGCAGCACCCTCCAGGCTGCAGTAGATGTAGGGCTCTCCACTCAGCCCGCTGCCACCGGTAACAGCCAATCACCACAGGGAAAGGCCTCACCACTCTCTGAGTAAGGGCACCTTGCCAGCAAACACACACACTGTCCTGTCTTATTTACGGCAACAGCTCCCATGACAGAGACTCTCCTCTGCAGTCCTGCTGCAGTTCTGTATCATCACTACTACTGACTTTATACCTCCCATCGTCTCTCTCTCGTCGGAGTGCATGCTGGGAGTGAGTCGTCAAGTGATTGTGAGAGCGAATGGAATTTCTTTTTCACTCTATCTGGTTGTTGTATATATATATATATATATATATATATATATATATATATATATATATATATATATATATTAGGTTAGTTGTTTTAAGGGTATCTTGTTTAAACTATCACTAAGCACGTATAGGGGTGGTGGGATCTTTGAGGTTGGTTTTTCGTGAGGGCACAACCAGCGGGTGGGGCTGGTTGCTATGGCCACTCGTGAAAATGGAGAGTTTGAAAAACTTAGTCGGAGGCATGGAGTAAAAAGATTCCTGCTGCGACAGGGTGTTCAGTGGAAGAATGTAGCTTGGCTGTTGGTGCTATCATTGGGTATGATAGCATCAAATCAGCCTCAAGGATGAATAGCGCTGTAGTGATATTCTTAGATTCAATTGAAAAGGTGAATAAAATAGTTGAGATGGGTGTCGTGTTGAGAGAAACACAGACGCCGGTATTTCCGCTTATGAATCCGGCGAAGAAAGTCATGCTTTCTAACGTGCCACCATTTGTTAGAGATGAAGTGTTATGGCGAGAGTTCTCTTTTGGATGCAAATCTCCGTTGTTGAAACATGTCGTGTCTCATAGGAGACAAGTGCATATGATTTTAAAAAAGGAAGGAGATGAACTGAATTTAGCGTTTAGCTTTAAGATTGATGGATTTGATTATGTCTTCTATGCATCTACTGAATCAATGAAATGCTTTGGATGTGGAAGAGAGGGGCATTTGGTGCGTAGTTGTCCCGAAAATGAGCGCGCTGAGCCTGGTAGTAGTTTTAGTGCGAGTACAACTAACGCACCACCGCGAAGGGATGAGGGTACAGGAGAAAAGAGTACAGGAGAAGAGAGAAGGTGGGCAGATGTGGTTGGAAAAGCAGGAGAGGAAGGCAGTGTGTATACGGGGGCAATTGTGGTAGATCAGAACAAAGAGGGGGTGGAAACAGTATGCGAGATTGCGACTGCCGTCGCTGAGGTGGTGCTGGAAAATGAAATTGGAAGTCAAGAAGAGATTGAAATAATGGAAAAAGAAGCGGATGTTTTCAAAATACCGAGGAGTAAAAGGAAGAATGTAAGGGGTGGTGAAGGGTCTAATTCTAAGAGAAAGGTAGAGTTTGATAAATCAATTGAAGATGAACAAGGTGTAGAGATGGTGGAGTATTCTTCTGGGGAGGATAGTGAGAGTGAGACATCTGACGCGTCACAACAAAATAGTGAGATAAATGGGATGGAAGGGAGGTATGGGATCGAGAGGATACGTCAATTTTTGAAGTTGACAAAAGGGAAGAAATATATGCAGGATTACAATGTAACTGATTTTTTCCCTGAACGTGAATTGTTTATTGAATCAGCAAAGTTTCTGATGTCAAAAATTACAGGGGGAAGTTTGAAAAGCCCTGAAATTGCTAGACTCAAGAAAGTGGTCACAAGAGTGATAAGTGATGTAAATTCTAAAGAAAATGAAAGAGTTCAGTTGCAGTCTTAACTCTGTAAAGAGATGTGGTGGCTGGATCTTCCTCTGTATATTTTTTTTATTCATGAGCAGTTTTAAGATTTCTTCTTTAAACGTAAATGGGGCAAGAGATGTAAAAAAAGAGCCATGGTGTATGAGTTAATTAGGGGAAAGGGAAGTGACATAATTTTTCTACAAGAAACGCATAGTAATTTGGAAAATGAAGTTATGTGGCAACAGGAGTGGGGGGGGACAGTGGTGTGTAGTCATAAAAACTCAAAAAGTGGGGGTGTGGTTATCTTTTACATTTACATTTACATTTAAGTCATTTAGCAGACGCTCTTATCCAGAGCGACTTACAAATTGGTGCATTCACCTTATGACATCCAGTGGAACAGTAGTGCATCTAAATCTTTTAAGGGGGTGAGAGGGATTACTTTATCCTATCCTAGGTATTCCTTAAAGAGGTGGGGTTTCCGGTGTCTCCGGAAGGTGGTGATTGACTCCGCTGTCCTGGCGTCGTGAGGGAGTTTGTTCCACCATATGGCTGTGAATGCGCCAGGAACGAGCCTACACTTTCTGTCGTTTCCCCAAGGTGTCTGCAGCATTGTGAGGTATTTGTAGGCATATCATTGGAAGATTGACCATAAGAGACTACATTTACCAGGTGTCCGCCTGGTGTCCTCCGTCGAAAATGGTGCGTAATCTCCAGCTGCATGTATTTTTCCATGTGATTCAGAGGAGAAACCAAACTTCCACGAATGACATATCATCGAATAGATATGTGAAAAACACCTTGAGGATTGATTCTAAACAACATTTGCCATGTTTCTGTCAATATTATGGAGTTAATTTGGAAAAAAGTTTGGCGTTTTGATGACTGAATTTTCGTTAGCCAAACGTGATGAACAAAACGGAGCGATTTCTCCTACACAAATAATATTTTGTAAAACTGAACATTTGCTATCTAACTGAGAGTCTCCTCATTGAAAACATCCGAAGTTCTTCAAAGGTAAATGATTTTATTTGAATGCTTTTCTTGTTTTGTGAAAATGTTGCCTGCTGAATGCTAGGCTTAACTGTAAAGATTAACTAAACAAATACACCTGGCGTTAATTCAAAAGCACTTGTGTGACGATTGTGAAGATAACGAGCGGGAATCAGGTTTGAATGAAATGGATGGGAGGATGGATGGAGGATTGGCATTGCAAGGAGAAGGACACATGATGCCAGTCTTCTTCTGAAGAAACTGTCTCTGAATTAAGGCCAATCCTTCAGAAGTTTCGAACACACTGTCTCTAAAATGTGACGAAGTGGACCATCTTTCGTCCATCCATCTCCTCCACAGCGCTTTGGGCAGGATGGCCAGAAACTTCTGGAATACATAGAATACATGGGGTGGCAAGGTAGCCTAGTGGTTAGAGCATTGGACTACTAACCGGAAGGTTGCAAGTTCAAATCCCCGAGCTGACAAGGTACAAATCTGTTGTTCCGCCCCTGAACAGGCAGTTAAACCACTGTTCCTAGGCTGTCATCGAAAATAAGAACTTATTCTTTCTTAACTGACTTACCTAATTAAATAAAGGTAAAATAAAAAATATCCAGCATGTTGCCATACTATTTTGTATAAATCTTTAACGTCCTTTGGCGCCAAAGGAAAGCAAACACATAATTTATCTGCCCGCCAATGCAAAGACTATCTCCCATAGGAACTGGAGCTGGCAGTCTGATGCATCCATATGACAGACTGACCTGGAATTAGCTAGGCCAAAACACTGCAGAGATACAGCTCGGGCCAACCCAGGTCCAGGCCATCTTGTTCTCAAAAGGGTTTTTGCCGTTGTCATATGAGGTTGAAGAGGTAGTTGAGGGGAGGTTATTAAAAGTTAGAGCAAGGTATGAAAACATCACTATGTGTCTGATAAATGTATATGCCCCAGTGGTGACAGTTGAGAGGGTATGTTTTTTAGACACTATCAAATACCATTGAGAAATGTAACAAAGAAGATTATTTGTTTATTGCTGGGGATTTTAACTGCACAGTTAGTGATTTAGATAGAAATCACCAAGAACCTCATATAGCCTCAAGGATGTTTTTAAAACACCTCATTGTAACAAATGAATTGTGTGATATTTGGCGGAGTCAACATGGAGGAACAAGGCAGTACACCTGGGCGCATGTGAGAGAGACATCATCTCTATGGCCAGGTTAGATAGGTTTTATGTTTTTGAGCATCAATCTCAGGTCTGTAAATCAAGTGTGATAACCCCAGTGGGGTTTTCTGATCATTGTTTAATAACAGAGGTGGTGTTCATTAACGATGTAAAACCCAAAAGCGCATACTGGCATTTTAATATAACTTTATTGAGTGATGCTCACTTCAGGAATTGTTTCAGTTTTTTTGGGAGAGGTGGAGATCTCAAAAAGCCAGTTTTGTATCCATTCAACAGTGGTGGGATATAGGGAAAATCCAGATTCAACAATTTTGTAATCAATACACAAGGAATGTCACCAAAGATATCACCAGATCAATGAAAGCCCTAGAGATTGAAATAGTGGAACTCATGACGTTGGTTGAGACCACAGGAGATCGAGGCCATACTCAGGCCCTCAAGAGGAGAAAAACTGCATTGGCAGACCTGCTGGGTATCAGAGCACAGGGGGCACTGGTGAGAAGTAAATTTCAGGGAATATCTGAAATGGATGCCTCATCCAAATTTTCTTTGGTTTAGAGAAAAAGAATGGACAAAGAAAAATTATTCATTGTCTCAAATCAGCTGTTGGACAAGAGCTCACTAGCCCTAGTGAAATTAGAAAGAGGGCAGTAGAGTTCTATGCTGAGCTCTACAAGTGTGAGTACAAAGAGGACAAAACAGTGACACAGCAGTTCTTTGATGGGCTCCCAAAGGTGGCTGCAGAAGCTCAGGTTGAGCTTGAGCAACCATTGTCTTTGCAGGATTTATACACTGCATTAAAAGGCATGGAAAATGGAAGGGCACCAGGCATTGATGGGCTTCCCGTTGACTTTTTAAGTCTTTTGGGCTATGTTGGGAGAGGATTGGTTAGAAGTAGCTAATGATAGTTTAACCGGAGGGTTACTACCAATAAGCTGCAGAAGGGCTGTCCTCACCCTACTGCCCAAAAAGGGTGACCCGAGGAGGTGAAGAACTGGAGGCCGGTGGCTTTATTGTGCACTGATTATAAGATATTGTCAAAAGCTTTGTCCAACAGGCTGAGGGAGGTGATGGGGCAAATCATACATACGGATCAGTCCTACTGTGTTCCTGGCAGGCAGATAGGGGATAACATTTCTCTGATTCGTGATTTTTGGACGTCTCTAGGGCTATTGGGTTGGATGCTGGTCTAATTTCAATTGATCAGGAAAAGGCATTTGACCGAGTTGAACATCAATATTTATGGCACACGTTTGAGGCGTTTGGGTTCAGCTCTGGTTTTATTGCCATGATAAAGGTGATATATGGTGACATTGAAAGTGTATTGAAAGTTAACGGTGGTTTGAGTGCTCCTTTTAAAGTGTGTAGAGGTATTAGGCAGGGATGTTCTATGTCAGGGATGTTATATGCCATTGCTATAGAGCCACTACTAAATAGCATTAGAAGTCGCATTGCAGGGGTGTGCCTTTCAGAGGATATTCCTCCTATTCGTCTCTCAGCCTATGCTGATGATGTAGTTGTGCTAGTGAAAAATCAAGCGGAGGTGGATAGCTTGAATCTAATTGTTGATCGTTTTAGGGGAATATCCTCTGCAAAGGTAAATTGGGAAAAGAGTTGTGCGTTACAGATTGGAGAATGGTCTGGAGGGATCATGGCTTTGCCAGGGGGGCTAGAATGGTGTAAGGGAGGTTTTAAGTATCTTGGAGTGTACCTAGGAGATGAGGGGACTATGGAAAAAAATTGGAGTGGGGTGGTTGAAATGGTGGAAGGGAGGATGAGGAGATGGCGTTGGTTATTATCTCGTATGTCATATAGGGGCGCACTATTATAGTTAACAATGTGATTGCATCTGCACTGTGGCATCGGTTGTCAGTTTTAGAACCACCATCTGGCCTTCTGGCTAAGATACAGGCAATTATTGTGGATTTCTTTTGGGATAAATATCACTGGGTTCCACAAAGTGTTTTGTATTTGTCAAAAGAAGAGGGGGACAAGGTCTTGTACATCTTGCTAGTAGGGCTGCTGCTTTCGGTTTCAGTTTATTCAAAGGTTGCTTTATGGACCGGAAAATGTGGTGTGGAGAGGGGTGGCAGGTCTTATATTACAACGGGTTGGAGGATTAGGTTTAAAGAAGGCTTTATTTCTGGTTGATAGTAGCCAGATTTCTAGGGAGGGAGTACCTCCGTTTTACAGAGGACTTCTCAGAGTGTGGAGCATAATGAAGGTGTCCAGACGAACTTCAGCGGAGTCAGTGCATTGGCTGTTGGAGGAACCTCTGGTGTATGGGGCAAGACTGGATTGTACAACTGCAGCTGTTCCACATTTCTCCAAGATTCTGGTGAAGGGAAAATCATCACCTTAAGACAGTTAATGGCCATGGCTGGGCCCGCCTTAATGGATGGAAGACGGGTGGCAGAACATTTGGGGATGAGGTCGGAAAGGATTGTCGGACAAATGCTGGGGAGCTGTAGGAAGGCTCTGTCAGCGGAAGAATGGGGTATGCTTAGTAGTCACAAGAAGAAGGTACAAGATGAAGACGTCTCATTTCCAAGACTAGGGATTACACCAAATATCCCAGAGTCAGAAAGAAAGGCGTTATTGCTGGATTTGAGAGGGTTGGAGGGGTGGGTTTGGATGAGGTGAATGGGAAGGACTTGTATAGGGGGTGTGTCAAGGTGTTGAATAAAGATAAATTGAAAAATAGAAAAAGACACTCCATGGAGGGTAAAATTGGGCATTGATGACAAGGTAAAGCCAGCATGGAGAGCACTGTACAAACCACCGTTACAAAAGGGTACTGGTGATATGCAATGGAGGGTTTTACATGGCATCATTGCAGTTAATGCTTTGTATCTGTTATTAATTCAGATGTTAGAGATGGATGTCCTTTTTGTAATATAAGAGAAACCATTTTCACTGTTTTATGGAGTGTGAGAGGATAAAACCTCTATTGGAAATGCTGGAATCTTTGTTTAAAGCTGTAGGGGAATTTTTCAATAACACTGTTTTTATTTTGGGGTTTCAATATAGTAAACAACAGAAAAGAAAATGTCAAATGTTAAATTTTATTTTGGGACAAGCTAAGATGTCAATTTTTCTGAGTAGAAAACATAAGATAGAAACGGGATATGGGAAGGATGTAAGATGTGTTTTTAAAGGATTAGTGAAAGCAAGAATAAAAGTAGATTTTGAGTTCTTTTCAGCTGTAAAAGATCTCCTATTATTTGAGGAGAAGTGGGCATATGAAAGAGCGCTTTGTTTTGTAGAGGAGGGGAAATTATTTTTTGCTGATGAAATAAGTTGAATGTATATGTTATGTATTTATTTTTATTTAGGAATTACATTTGTTGTTTCATTTCTGAAAAGGCAGTGTGTCATTTTTTTTTATGTTAACACTTGAGTAAAAAATAAAGGTTTTATAAAAACTCTCTCTCTCTCTCTCTCTCTATATATATATATATATCCCTGTCTGTTTCTCTCTCTCTGTCTCTGTTTCTCTCTGTCTTTCTCTCTCTCTCTCGCTTTCTCTGTCTCTATTGCTCGCTCTCTCTCTCACTTTCTTTCACACACACACTCACTCCAGGCCAATAACATCAAATGGTGACTGTTCTCTCTCTGAAAACAACAGGAGATGAAACAACAGAAGTTGTGTTCCAGAGCAACAGCTGGAATAATTCAGATGTGTGTGTGTGTGTGTGCAGTTTCATTTCCAACTGTCATTGATCAACAATTATTGAAGGGGAGAAAATAGACAGTTGAAAAGGAGCTTGGAGAGGTTCAACACAGAGGGAGAAAGCGAAATGAGATTAAGAGAAAAGGAGGAAGAGAGAATGAGGGATAGAGACAAACAAGAGAGAGAAGAAAGGAGGGCTGAGCTAGATAGGAGAAATATATAATGATAGTATTGTGCTAGGTGAATGACACACACTCACATACACACACGGGTAAACAAACAAACAAGCGAAAACAAACCTCTTTTACCTTGTATTCAGTGTAAGTTCCATTGTATATATGCATTAGCCTCGAGCTATGCACCCCATCATCTACCTTTGTGATGAGACAGAAGCCTGCTTTTCACAAGGTTTTTGTCCCAAATCGCATCCTATTCCTTTGAGAATGCACTACCTTTCATAGTGCAGGATATAGGGACTAGGGGTTATTCCCTATAGTGCACTACTTCTGTAGTGTACATTGTAAGCAATAGGTTCCATTTTAGCTGTTGCCCAGAGAGCTGTTTGATGAATGAGATGTGCGTTTCATTGTTCTCTTTAGAAAGGCAACTCATACAGATGAATACAGGTAGCTGGTTTAGAAAGGCCTCTTTGGTTAAAGTGCCTGTAAATCATTCATTATTACTCTCCCTCCTTTCTTCTCGCTCACAAACTTTCTCTCCGGAGGCTGGACAGATGTGCATAGAGATAAGTGGAGTGGGAGCCGGAGGGATGGAGATGGTGGAATGGCTAGAGGCAATTAACAAGGATGAATAATAACAGAAAAAGGGACAACATTGAATCACTCACCACCCAAGCCTCTTCCCCTCTTTCACCTTTCTCTCCTCTACCGACCTCCTCTTCCCCTCTTTTCACCTTTCAACCTCTACCAACCTCCTCTTCCCCTCTCACCTTTTCCTCTACCACCTCCTCTTCCCCTCTTTTCACCTTTCTCCTCTACCTCCTCTCTTCCCCTCTTTCACCTTTCTCCTCTACCGACCTCCTCTCTTCCCCTCTTTCACCTTTCTTCTCTGACCTCCTCTTCCCCTCTTTCACCCTTATCTTTCTCTTCTACCGACCTCCTCTTCCTCTCTTTCACCTTTCTCATCTACCGACCTCCTTTTCCTCTTCATCATCTCTCTCTTTCTCTACTACCTCTCTCCTCTTCCCTCTCTTCATCCTACGTATCACACCCTTTCTCTGTTCCCCAGATATGTCCTTGGTTGTCTCTGTGGGTGTTACTACACCAGGTAATGGCCAAAACTCAGACACCATTGTTACAGAGTCAGAGGACATCTGTCAGAGTTACAGCTACAGAGAACCTGTTTTCACGGGGCCGTGACAAATGACACCCTATTATTGCTCTACTTTTGTATACTATATAGTGAATATGGTGTCATTTGGGACATGACCACAGAGCTCTTTCTGCTCTGAGTTTAATGGTCTGCTATTTCAGAGATTACAGTGGGCTACAGTGTTCTCTGGCTCCTTAGACCGACACTGATTTGACTAAATCTAAAAACAGACTTGCTAAAGTTTTACTCTGTCCCACTATCATAGTCCCTATGCAGAATATACTAGCATGTTAGCTAACTGGGGCTGAATGCACTCTATCATAGTCCCTATGCAGAATATACTAGCATGTTGGCTAACAGGGGCTGAATCCACTCTATCATAGTCCCTATGCAGAATATACTAGCATGTTAGCTAACTGGGGCTGAATGCACTCTATCATAGTCCTATGCAGAATATACTAGCATGTTAGCTAACTGGGGCTGAATGCACTCTATCATAGTCCTATGCAGAATATACTAGCATGTTAGCTAACTGGGGCTGAATCCACTCTATCATAGTCCCTATGCAGAATATACTAGCATGTTAGCTAACTGGGGCTGAATCCACTCTATCATAGTCCCTATGCAGAATATACTAGCATGTTAGCTAACTGGGGCTGAATCCACTCTATCATAGTCCCTATGCAGAATATACTAGCATGTTAGCTAACTGGGGCTGAATCCACTCTATCATAGTCCATATGCAGAATATACTAGCATGTTAGCTAACTGGGGCTGAATCCACTCTATCATAGTCCCTATGCAGAATATACTAGCATGTTAGCTAACTGGGGCTGAATCCAGAACTATCATAGTCCCTATGCAGAATATACTAGCATGTTAGCTAACTGGGGCTGAATCCACTCTATCATAGTCCCTATGCAGAATATACTAGCATGTTAGCTAACTGGGGCTGAATCCACTCTATCATAGTCCCTATGCAGAATATACTAGCATGTTAGCTAACTGGGGCTGAATCCACTTGTTCACATCATGTGGAGCTCACAGTGTACTAGACCCAGCATGGTATGGCTCTGTTTATTCTCTAGAGTCTAAGCTTTCATACTGGGCTGGTTAATTACCAAAATGACTGAAGATTCCGGTAACTTTGGTAAATGACCAGTAATTTTGCAACCCGAGGCAGGGGTTTCTTCTCATATGGCACCCTATTCCCTTTATAGTGCATTGCTTTTGTCCAGGGCCCATATGACTCTGGACAAATATAGCACATTATATATGGGAATTGGGTGCCATTTGCATTTGAGACTTGGTGTACAACAATGTAATGATTATTTATTGTTTACTTTGAAATATGCTTGAAATGTGTTTTTCCGCACACAATGGCTGCATTCCTGCAGAAAATGCTTTCTGTCTTTTCTTTCCCTCAGTTTATTGTTTCTCTATAAAACATTCTCTTTCCCTCCATCTTTCGCTTCTCTATAAAACATCTATAAAAAACATTCTCTTTCCCTCCATTTTGTAGTTTCTGTTTCTCTAGTTTCTCTATAAAACATTCTCTTTCCCTCCATTTCTCTTTCCCTCCATCTGTCGTTTCTCTATAAAACATTCTCTTTCCCTCCTTCATCTGTCGTTTCTCTATAAAACATTCTCTTTCCCTCCTTCATCTGTCGTTTCTCTATAAAACATTCTCTTTCCCTCCTTCATCTGTTTCTCATTCTCTTTCCCTCCTTCATAAAAAACATTCTCTTTCCCTCCATCTGTAGTTTCATAAAACATTCTCTTTCCTCCATCTGTCTCTATAAAACATTCTCTTTCCTCCTTCATCTGTTTCTCTATAAAACATTCTCTTTCCCTCCTTCATCTGTAGTTTCTCTATAAAAACATTCTCTTTCCCTCCTTCATCTGTAGTTTCTCTCTATAAAACATTCTCTTTCCTCCATCTATCGTTTCTAAAACATTCCCTCCTTCATCTGTAGTTTCTCTTATAAAACTCCTTCATCTGTAGTTTCTCTATAAAACATTCTCTTTCCCTCCTTCATCTGTCGTTTCTCTATAAAACATTCTCTTTCCCTCCTTCATCTGTAGTTTCTCTATAAAAATTCTCTTTCCCTCCTTCATCTGTAGTTTCTCTATAAAACATTCTCTTTCCCTCCATTCTGTTCCCTCCTTTCAGTTTCTCTATAAAACATTCTCTTTCCCTCCTTCATCTGTTTTCTCTATAAAACATTCTCTTTCCCTCCTTCATCTGTAGTTTCTCTATAAAACATTCTCTTTCCTCCTTCATCTGTAGTTTCTCTATAAAACATTCTCTTTCCCTCCTTCATCTGTAGTTTCTCTATAAAACATTCTCTTTCCCTCCTTCATCTGTAGTTTCTCTATAAAACATCTCTTTCCCTCCTTCATCTGTAGTTTCTCTATAAAACATTCTCTTTCCCTCCTCCATCTGTAGTTTCTCTATAAAACATTCTCTTTCCCTCCTTCATCTGTAGTTTCTCTAAAACATTCTCTTTCCCTCCTTTCTCTATCTTTCGTTTCATCTATAAAAACATTCTCTTTCCCTCCTTCATCTGTCGTTTCTCTATAAAACATTCTCTTTCCCTCCTTCATCTGTCGTTTTTCTCTATAAAACATTCTCTTTCCCTCCTTCATCTGTCGTTTCTCTATAAAACATTCTCTTTCCCTCCTTCATCTGTAGTTTCTCTAAAAACATTCTCTTTCCCTCCTCTGTCATCACATAGTTTCTCTATAAAACATCCTCCTTCATCTGTAGTTTCTCTCTAACAAAACATTCTCCTCTCCCTCCTTCTCTGTTTTCTCTATAAAACATTCTCTTTCCCTCCTTCATCTGTATAAAACATTCTCTTTCCTCCTTCATCTGTTTTCTCTGTAAGGGAGGGAGGATCGATAGAGACACTACACAGGGGTCAAACAGATAACCACAGGCCTGCTCCATGCTAATAGTCTACTGCTACTGCTCTTAGTACTGATACTAGGGTTGTGATGATACCAGTACTGCAATATTTTTCCCATTGCAAGAATGAAAACACGAAGCAGAGTCTTTGGTCCTATAAAAACCTACTGTATGTCAAATATTGTGTGCTATAGCCTGGAAAAAAGTCAATGTGACTCTGGGTGAACTTTTTCTGCTGATGTTTGTTTTTTCCAACATTAGGGCTGTTTTCCTAAAGGGAGTTTCTAATCTGTTTTGTGTTTTGCTTCCTTGCCACGATACTAACAAGCATCTCAATACTGTATTGTCCCAACCCTACTACGTACACCACTGGTTACCAGTGATGGTTGGATGACAACCCTGTCTCTGTT
>NW_027039654.1:0-84430 GCF_034236695.1 Oncorhynchus nerka | reverse complement strand
GGAGGGGAGACAACATGTTCCTCCTGTAATTTACTTAAACACACACACACCATAAGATCATATGACTTGTTTGTGCTCGCCATTTGTCTATGTTCTACTGGTACAGACCGTAGTGCATCTCCCAAGTCAATGACCACGGCAATGTGAACTGAATCCACTCTGTGAGAGATTGATTTCCATAGCCTACTGCGCCTCATAACCCGGCGCCCCATACTTTTTATTTTATTTATTTTAAATTGAATGACTTGTTAGTTTGTGTTTTCTCCAGTTGAATGAGAAGACGAAAATGTCCCAAATATATGTTGTTGTATTTTTTTGCTCCCAGATAGCGTGTATAGTGCGGTGAGGTTTTCCTGGTGGAAACTGACCTCCACGTGGTTGGTTGTTTACGTCTTCCAGGAACCGGCCGCAGCGGAACAGCGCTGATTGGGAAACATCATTCCTGGATACAATTTCATTGCAACAAGTTTGGACGGCTGGAAAATATATCCGCTGCCTCATCCACAAAGAGGTGCTGGAAGAAAAAAAACACTGACTCCTGTTTTCAACTTTCTCTGGCTTTATTAAAGTAAGAGCTCGACGTATGTCTCCGTCTTTTGTTCTAACGCTAGTATTAGTCTCCGTCTTTTGTTCTAACGCTAGTATTAGTCTCCGTCTTTTGTTCTAACGCTAGTATTAGTCTCCGTCTTTTGTTCTAACGCTAGTATTAGTCTCCGTCTTTTGTTCTAACGCTAGTATTAGTCTCCGTCTTTTGTTCTAACGCTAGTATTAGTCTCCGTCTTTTGTTCTAACGCTAGTATTAGGCTCTCTTTTGTTCTAACGCTAGTATTAGGCTCCGTCTTTTGTTCTAACGCTAGTATTAGGCTCCGTCTTTGTTCTAACGCTAGTATTAGTCTCCGTCTAACGCTTTGGCTTCTTTGTTCTAACGCTAGTATTAGTCTCCGTCTTTTGTTCTAACGCTAGTATTAGTCTCCGTCTTTTGTTATAACTAACGTCTTTTGTTCTAACGTAGTATTAGTCTCCGTCTTTTGTTCTAACGCTAGTATTAGTCTCGTCTTTTGTTCTAACGCTCTTTGTTTTGTTCTAACGCTAGTATTAGTCTCCGTCTTTTGTTCTAACGCTAGTATTAGTCTCCGTCTTTTGTTCTAACGCTAGTATTAGTCTCCGTCTTTTGTTCTAACGCTAGTATTAGTCTCCGTCTTTTGTTCTAACGCTAGTATTAGTCTCCGTCTTTTGTTCTAACGCTAGTATTAGGCTCCGTCTTTTGTTCTAACGCTAGTATTAGTCTCCGTCTTTTGTTCTAACGCTAGTATTAGTCTCCGTCTTTTGTTCTAACGCTAGTATTAGTCTCCGTCTTTTGTTCTAACGCTAGTATTAGTCTCCGTCTTTTTTTTTTCACTGCTAAGTCACGTTCATTTTCGAGTGTTTTTGTCGTGAACAAACACGTTTGTTGACATTGGCAATATAGAAGTTGTAGCTAAAATACAGCGAGATAATGTAGCGTAAATGACGTGTTGTCCAAAGATAGTTTTAATTATCTAGGACATGCTGTGCCTGCTTCCCCTCCAAGTCGCACAGTCAAAAACGGCTGGGAATAATGTGCAACAGGAATCTCTATTCAATAACAACGTTTCCAACATACAACAGAGTTGTTTATCGGCAGAATAAGATACCAGGTAGGGAAGTGGGCTACGTGGTGTGTTGATACCTTTTCGACAGCTAGTTTAACTAGGTGAACTGATCATGCTACTTTGTATACGTTGTTTTTTTTCGGCATCCTTGTTATTTACGAAGTTTTTGGATACAGATTCCGGTTGGAACGTAAACACAAATTATACCCAGCCGTCAAAAACACGTTTTCTAAATGTTTTTTTTTTTTGGTTACTTAGCTATATAGTCTTGTTGTTTTAAGATGTTGCTGTCTAAATGAGCTTTTAGTTTCCTGTAGTGTGATGCGGTTTGATGTCAACATATAGCTACACCTCTCCGTTTCTATAGTTACATACACAATCCATTAGCAACACCTTCCTGATATTGAGTCGCTGCATCCCCTCCCCTCCATTTTGCCCTCAGAACAGACTCAGTTCGTCGGGTCATGGACTCGACAAGGTGTCTTAAAGAGTGACACAGGGATGCTGAGCCATGTTGACTCCAATGTTTCCCCCACAATTGTGTCAAGTTGGCTGGATATTCTTTGGGTGGTGGACCGTTCTTGATACACACAGGGGAAACTGTTGAGTGTGGAAAAACCCAGCAGCGTTGCAGTTCTTGACACACACAAACCGGTGCGATTGGCACCTAATTACTACCACACCCCCTTTCAAAGGCACTTAAATCTTTTGTCCTTCCCCATTCACCCTCTGAATGAGACACATACACAATACACGTCTCGAGGACTATAAATCCTTAATTAACCCCGTCTCCTCCCCTTCATTTACACTGATTTGAAGTGGATTTAACAGGTGACATCAATTAGGGATCATAGTTTTCACCTGGCCAGTCCTATGTTCCTAATGTTTTATACACTCAGAGTTGTTCCACTTATTTTCAAGTTTGATTCTGGTTGTTTCAGATCCACAAGAAGAATGTTTCAGCTTGGGAGCCAGCTGGCCCAGTTTCACTTCTCCACAGGACCCAGTACTGCTATTGCAGGTGCCACAGGAGACAGTACACAGCCTACCCTAACAGTGCAGGACTTTATCCAACGTGTCAGGTAGGCCTGAATGATTGATTTAACACGTCAGGGACTTATACAAGTGTGTTCTGTACGTATGGTGAGGTCGTATGGTGAGGTCGTATGGTGAGGTCGTATGGTGAGGTCGTATGGTGAGGTCGTATGGTGAGGTCGTATGGTGAGGTCGTTGGCTCAGGTTGTACGTAGCTAGCTAGACTACATTATGGGGGTCAGGTTGTACGTAGCTAGCTAGACTACATTATGGGGGTCAGGTTGTACGTAGCTAGCTAGACTACATTATGGGGGGTCAGGTTGGACGTAGCTAGCTAGACTACATTATGGGGGTCAGGTTGGACGTAGCTAGCTAGACTACATTATGGGGGGTCAGGCTGTACGTAGTTAGCTAGACTACATTATGGGGGAGGTCAGGTTGTACGTAGCTAGCTAGACTACATTATGGGGGGTCAGGCTGTACGTAGTTAGCTAGACTACATTATGGGGGAGGTCAGGCTGTACGTAGCTAGCTAGACTACATTATGGGGGTCAGGCTTGTACGTAGCTAGCTAGACTACATTATGGGGGGTCAGGTCAGGTTGTACGTAGCTAGCTAGACTACATTATGGGGGTCAGGCTGTACGTAGCTAGCTAGACTACATTATGGGGGGTCAGGTTGTACGTAGCTAGCTAGACTACATTATGGGGGGGTCAGGTTGTACGTAGCTAGCTAGACTACATTATGGGGGGGTCAGGTTGTACGTAGCTAGCTAGACTACATTATGGGGGAGGGTCAGGTTGTACGTAGCTAGCTAGACTACATTATGGGGGGTCAGGCTGTACGTAGCTAGCTAGACTACATTATGGGGGGTCAGGTTGTACGTAGCTAGCTAGACTACATTATGGGGGTCAGGTTGTACGTAGCTAGCTAGACTACATTATGGGGGGTCAGGTTGTACGTAGCTAGCTAGACTACATTATGGGGGGGGTCAGGTTGTACGTAGCTAGCTAGACTACATTATGGGGGGGGGCTCAGGTTGTACGTAGCTAGCTAGACTACATTATGGGGGGTCAGGTTGTACGTAGCTAGCTAGACTACATTATGGGGGGTCAGGTTGTTATGGGGTCGGTAGCTAGCTAGACTACATTATGGGGGTCAGGTTGTACGTAGCTAGCTGGACTACATTATGGGGGGTCAGGCTGTACGTAGCTAGCTAGACTACATTATGGGGGGGGTCAGGTTGTACGTAGCTAGCTAGACTACATTATGGGGGTCAGGTTGTACGTAGCTAGCTAGACTACATTATGGGGGGGGTCAGGTTGTACGTAGCTAGCTAGACTACATTTTGGGGGGTCAGGTTGTACGTAGCTAGCTAGACTACATTATGGGGGGGTCAGGTTGTACGTAGCTAGCTAGACTACATTATGGGGGGGGGTCAGGCTGTACGTAGCTAGCTAGACTACATTATGGGGGGGGGGTCAGGCTGTACCTAGTAAAAAGCACAATGACCTTGGATTATATCCCTCTTTATTGTCTTTAGGAAACTTGGCGGACTGAAGAAAGAGAACATTTTCTGCGACCTACGAGTCCCGACCCAGTTTCAAACCACCAAGGCAGACGACATCGACCTCGTCATCCTCACAGGTGCTCAGTCGATTATTAAACTAACTGGGCCTATGTACTGTCCGGTATTAAACTAACTAGGCCTATGTACTGTCCAGTATTAAACTAACTGGGCCTGTGTACTGTCCGGTATTAAACTAACTGGGCCTGTGTACTGTCCGGTATTAAACTAACTGGGCCTGTGTACTGTCCAGTATTAAACTAACTGGGCCTGTGTACTGTCCAGTATTAAACTAACTGGGCCTGTGTACTGTCCAGTATTAAACTAACTGGGCCTGTGTACTGTCCAGTATTAAACTAACTGGGCCTGTGTACTGTCCAGTATTAAACTAACTAGGCCTGTGTACTGTGTGGTATTAAACTAACTGGGCCTGTGTACTGTCCGGTATTAAACTAACTAGGCCTATGTACTGTGTGGTATTAAACTAACTAGGCCTATGTACTGTGTGGTATTAAACTAACTGGGCCTGTGTACTGTCCGGTATTAAACTAACTGGGCCTGTGTACTGTCCGGTATTAAACTAACTGGGCCTGTGTACTGTCCGGTATTAAACTAACTGGGCCTGTGTACTGTCCGGTATTAAACTAACTGGGCCTGTGTACTGTCCGGTATTAAACTAACTGGGCCTGTGTACTGTCCGGTATTAAACTAACTGGGCCTGTGTACTGTCCGGTATTAAACTAACTGGGCCTGTGTACTGTCCGGTATTAAACTAACTGGGCCTGTGTACTGTCCGGTATTAAACTAACTAGTATTACTGTCCAGTATTAAACTAACTGGGCCTGTGTACTGTCCGGTATTAAACTAACTGGGCCTGTGTACTGTCCAGTATTAAACTAACTAGGCCTATGTACTGTGTGGTTGACTCGACTCCCAACCAATGTTCCTTCTCTTTTCTTTTTTTTTGAGCACTGAGCAAATTTCACTTCTTCTGAGCGCAAACTTGAAAATTCTGTGCAGCTTCCAGCTCTCGTTCACTGTGAACACTGAGGCTGTACCTGCTTTAAGTTAGTTTTAATAGTGGCCAAGTAGGCTACTGTGGCTATGTGATCATAATGTAGGTCTACCAGAGTGGCCTGCCATCAAAAACAATGGCGAAAACCTGTAGGTGTTCACTCCAACCCTGTTCCTGGAGAGCTACCGTCCTCTAGGTGTTCACTCCAACCCTGTTCCTGGAGAGCTACTGTCCTCTAGGTGTTCACTCCAACCCTGTTCCTGGAGAGCTACTGAGAGCTCCTGTCCTCTAGGTGTTCACTCCAACCCTGTTCCTGGAGAGCTACTGTCCTCTAGGTGTTCACTCCAACCCTGTTCAGGAACAGGACAGTAGCTCAACAGGACAGTGTTGGAGTGAACACCAAGAGGACAGTGCTCTCCGGAACAGGGCTGGGCCTGTGTACACCTCCAGGACAAACTAGCTCTCCAGGAACTGGAGTATGAACACCTGAGGACAGTAGCTCTCCAGGAACAGGGTTGGAGTGAACACCTAGAGGACAGTAGCTCTCCAGGAACAGGGTTGGAGTGAACACCTAGAGGACAGTAGCTCTCCAGGAACAGGGTTGGAGTGAACACCTAGAGGACAGTAGCTCTCCAGGAACAGGGTTGGAGTGAACACCTAGAGGACAGTAACTCTCCAGGAACAGGGTTGGAGAGCCCTGTTGTAAACTCAAAGCTCTTCTCACAACTCAAAGCTCTTCTCACAACTCAAAGCTCTTCTCACAACTCAAAGCTCTTCTCACAACTCAAAGCTCTTCTCACAACTCAACCCTCTTCTATCTGTCTTCTAAGGTCACGGGGTGTTCTGCATCGACGTGAAGCCCTGGAGAGGAACGGTGTCTTCCCAGCGGCAGCAATGGCACGTCCAGCTCAAAGAACAGCACCAGAACTTTACCAACACCTCCGTAGAACAGGTGGCTGACCCCATTGAGGCCGTCATGGTAAATATGTCATAACATCTTTTTAGTTAATAAAATAAATCCATATCAAATGTCGCCAAGTCTTTCACATGGACCAGTGGTCCAAAAGACTACAGTATGACGTCTAGATCAGGGGTTATCACTTAATGGGGGGTAGGGGCCAATAACCTGATTGAGATAATAAATGGCCTATAGTTTTACTATGACTGTGGCAGGGCATGGTCGGACAAGTCTAAGGCCCTGGAAGGAACATTTTTAAAGGCCCACCTCTTAGGCATAGGAAAACACATTTCCTGCAATTCTATAAATGTATCATTGGGCAAAGCAATGTTATTTAAATGGGGGGCAAAGGGGTGAAAGCAATGTTATTTAATGGGGGGGCAAAGCAATGTTATTTAATGGGGGCAAAGCAATGTTATTTAATGGGGGCAAAGCAATGTTATTTAATGGGGGGCAAAGCAATGTTATTTAATGGGGGGGGCAAAGCAATGTTATTTAATGGGGGGGCAAAGCAATGTTATTTAATGGGGGGGCAAAGCAATGTTATTTAATGGGGGGGCAAAGCAATGTTATTTAATGGGGGGGCAAAGCAATGTTATTTAATGGGGGGGTAAAAGCAATGTTATTTAATGGGGGGGCAAAGCAATGTTATTTAATGGAGGGGGGCAAAGCAATGTTATTTAATTGGGGGGGCAAAGCAATGTTATTTAATGGGGGGGGCAAAGCAATGTTATTTAATGGGGGGGGCAAAGCAATGTTATTTAATGGGGGGGCAAAGCAATGTTATTTAATGGGGGCGAAGCAATGTTATTTAATGGGGGCAAAGCAATGTTATTTAATGGGGGGGCAAAGCAATGTTATTTAATGGGGGGGCAAAGCAATGTTATTTAATGGGGGGGCAAAGCAATGTTATTTAATGGGGGGGGCAATGTTATTTAATGGGGGGCAAAGCAATGTTATTTAATGGGGGGGCAAAGCAATGTTATTTAATGGGGGGGGCAAAGCAATGTTATTTAATGGGGGCAAAGCAATGTTATTTAATGGGGGCAAAGCAATGTTATTTAATGGGGGGGGCAAAGCAATGTTATTTAATGGGGGCAAAGCAATGTTATTTAATGGGGGCAAAGCAATGTTATTTAATGGGGGCAAAGCAATGTTATTTAATGGGGGCAAAGCAATGTTATTTAATGGGGGCAAAGCAATGTTATTTAATGGGGGGCAAAGCAATGTTATTTAATGGGGGGCAAAGCAATGTTATTTAATGGGGGGCAAAGCAATGTTATTTAATGGGGGGGCAAAGCAATGTTATTTAATGGGGGCAAAGCAATGTTATTTAATGGGGGGGCAAAGCAATGTTATTTAATGGGGGGCAAAGCAATGTTATTTAATGGGGGCAAAGCAATGTTATTTAATGGGGGCAAAGCAATGTTATTTAATGGGGAGGGGCAAAGCAATGTTATTTAATGGGGGCAAAGCAATGTTATTTAATGGGGGGCAAAGCAATGTTATTTAATGGGGGGGCAAAGCAATGTTATTTAATGGGGGCAAAGCAATGTTATTTAATGGGGGCAAAGCAATGTTATTTAATGGAGGGGGCAAAGCAATGTTATTTAATTGGGGGGGGCAAAGCAATGTTATTTAATTGGGGGGCAAAGCAATGTTATTTAATGGGGGGCAAAGCAATGTTATTTAATGGGGGAGGGGCAAAGCAATGTTATTTAATGGGGGGGGCAAAGCAATGTTATTTAATGGGGGCAAAGCAATGTTATTTAATGGGGGCAAAGCAATGTTATTTAATGGGGGGGGCAAAGCAATGTTATTTAATGGGGGGCAGGCAGAGCAATGTTATTTAATGGGGGGGAAAGCTTTAAAGCTAATATCCTGTAACTCTACACGTTTTGCCATGAGACAGACTTTTGCAGTTTAAAATCTTAAATTGTATTAATATTATAACATTGTATTACACCCTCAACTTATTCCAGAGATCCTTTGAAATGAGTTAAATCTGTTAAATTAGTTGTTTTTTATTTAAAAGGGTATATACTTTTTATTTTAATTTTTTATGTCTGGCCACGGACCCCACTTTGAGAACCCCTCGCCTAGATGGCATCAGTTCCTGTCAGTTTAGGCTAAGTGTTAGCCTAGTTGTCAGTTTAGGCTAAGTGTTAGCCTAGTTGTCAGTTTAGGCTGAGTGTTAGCCTAGTTGTCAGTTTAGGCTGAGTGTTAGCCTAGTTGTCAGTTTAGGCTGAGTGTTAGCCTAGTTGTCAGTTTAGGCTGAGTGTTAGCCTAGTTGTCAGTTTAGGCTGAGTGTTAGCCTAGTTGTCAGTTTAGGCTGAGTGTTAGCCTAGTTGTCAGTTTAGGCTGAGTGTTAGCCTAGTTGTCAGTTTAGGCTAGGTGTTAGCCTAGTTATTGTAAGCCTTTGCAGTCTGGTACTTCATTCTGCCAGCCAAGCTCCCTCTTATCCAACCTCTGCCCCAACATAGCATCTACAGCAGGGTTGTTCATTTTGCCCCCGTGGCCTGCCTACGGTGTTCACCGAGGTCCGGAGGGCCGCACTTAAAATGGATGATTATTTACTCTATCCATAGCTTCTGGAATCTGCTCCCTGACTGCTATGCTCCCTGACTGCTATGCTCCCTGACTGCTATGCTCCCTGACTGCTATGCTCCCTGACTGCTATGCTCCCTGACTGCTATGCTCCCTGACTGCTATGCTCCCTGACTGCTATGCTCCCTGACTGTCTCTCTTTCGTTTAGATGACTGTTAGTAAGCTGGACAGTGAAGGCTATAAATGTAGGGCTGTTATTTCTACAGAGATTCAGTTTTATTTTGGTAATAGTCTCCTCCCCCCCAGATTGAAGGGTTCGCAGGCCAGATCTGGCCCATATGTTTGACATCCCTGAGGCTCTTGCTCTATACAGTGAATGTGACAGCTGTGTTGAGGCACCTGCTTTCCCCCTGTATAAACACAATTACAGCCGTTAAAAATGAAGAGGCCCTGGGAAGGGAATTCACCCGAGCCCTGGGAAGGGAATTCACCCGAGCCCTGGGAAGGGAATTCACCCGAGCCCTGGGAAGGGAATTCACCCCCTGGGAAGGAATTCACCCGAGCCCTGGGAAGGAATTCACCCGAGCCCTGGGAAGGAATTCACCCGAGCCCTGGGAAGGGAATTCACCCGAGCCCTGGGAAGGAATTCACCCGAGCCCTGGGAAGGGAATTCACCGAGCCCTGGGAAGGAATTCACCCACCCGAGCCCTGGGAAGGGAATTCACCCAGCCCTGGGAAGGAATTCACCCGAGCCCTGGGAAGGGAATTCACCCGAGCCCTGGGAAGGAATTCACCCGAGCCCTGGGAAGGGAATTCACCCGAGCCCTGGGAAGGAATTCACCCGAGCCCTGGGAAGGGAATTCACCCGAGCCCTGGGAAGGAATTCACCCGAGCCCTGGGAAGGAATTCACCCCCTGGGAAGGGAATTCACCCGAGCCCTGGGAAGGGAATCACCTGAGCCCTGGGAAGGAATTCACCCGAGCCCTGGGAAGGAATTCACCCGAGCCCTGGGAAGGAATCACCCGAGCCCTGGGAAGGAATTCACCCGAGCCCTGGGAAGGGAATTCACCCCGAGCCCTGGGAAGGGAATTCACCCGAGCCCTGGGAAGGAATTCACCCGAGCCCTGGGAAGGGAATTCACCCGAAGGGAATTCACCCGAGCCCTGGGAAGGAATTCACCCTGAGCCCTGGGAAGGGAATTCACCCGAGCCCCTGGGAGGGAATTCACCCGAGCCCTGGGAAGGGAATTCACCCGAGCCCTGGGAAGGGAAAGGAATTCACCCGAGCCCTGGGAAGGGAATTCACCCAGCCCTGGGATAGAATTCACCCGAGCCCTGGGAAGGAATTCACCCGAGCCCTGGGAAGGGAATTCAGCCCTGGGGAATTCACCCGAGCCCTGAAGGGAATTCACCCGAGCCCTGGGAAGGGAATTCACCCGAGCCCTGGGAAGGGAATTCACCCGAGCCCTGGGAAGGGAATTCACCCGAGCCCTGGGAAGGGAATTCACCCGAGCCCTGGGAAGGGAATTCACCCGAGCCCTGGGAAGGGAATTCACCCGAGCCCTGGGAAGAATTCTGGCCCTGGGAAGGAATTCACCCGAGCCCTGGGAAGGAATTCCCTGAGCCCTGGGAAGGGAATTCACCCGAGCCCTGGGAAGGGAATTCCCTGGGACCCAGCCCTGGGAAGGAATTCACCCGAGCCCTGGGAAGGGAATTCAGAGCCCTGGGAAGGGAATTCACCGAGCCCTGGGAAGGGACCTGGGAAGGGAATTCACCCGAGCCCTGGGAAGGGAATTCACCCGAGCCCTGGGAAGGGAATTCACCCGAGCCCTGGGAAGGGAATTCACCCGAGCCCTGGGAAGGGAATTCACCCGAGCCCTGGGAAGGGAATTCACCCGAGCCCTGGGAAGGAATTCACCCGAGCCCTGGGAAGGGAATTCACCCGAGCCCTGGGAAGGCACCCCTTCACACCCTGGGAAGAGCCCTGGGAAGGGAATTCACCCGAGCCCTGGGAAGGGAATTCACCCGAGCCCTGGGAAGGGAATTCACCCGAGCCCTGGGAAGGAATTCACCCGAGCCCTGGGAAGGGAATTCACCCGAGCCCTGGGAAGGGAATTCACCCGAGCCCTGGGAAGGGAATTCACCCGAGCCCTGGGAAGGGAATTCACCCGAGCCCTGGGAAGGGGAATTCACCCGAGCCCTGGGAAGGGAATTCACCCGAGCCCTGGGAAGGGAATTCACCCGAGCCCTGGGAAGGAATTCACCCGAGCCCTGGGAAGGAATTCACCCGAGCCCTGGGAAGGGAATTCACCCGAGCCCTGGGAAGGAATTCACCGAGCCCTGGGAAGGAATTCACCCGAGCCCTGGGAAGGAATTCACCCGAGCCCTGGGAAGGGAATTCACCCGAGCCCTGGGAAGGGAATTCACCCGAGCCCTGGGAAGGGAATTCACCCGAGCCCTGGGAAGGGAATTCACCCGAGCCCTGGGAAGGGAATTCACCCGAGCCCTGGGAAGGGAATTCACCCGAGCCCTGGGAAGGGAATTCACCCGAGCCCTGGGAAGGGAATTCACCCGAGCCCTGGGAAGGGAATTCACCCGAGCCCTGGGAAGGGAATTCACCCGAGCCCTGGGAAGGGAATTCACCCGAGCCCTGGGAAGGGAATTCACCCGAGCCCTGCTCCCGCTGTAGTGTTCATCAACTCATTTCCATATAAATCTACTACTCTGACTCAGTCAAGATCCAGGACAAAGCTGACAGTTTGGATTAGAATCCAAAACTACAGTTTGGTTTAGAATCCAAAACTACAGTTTGGATTAGAATCCAAAACTACAGTTTGGATTAGAATCCAAAACTACAGTTTGGTTTAGAATCCAAAACTACAGTTTGGTTTAGAATCCAAAACTACAGTTTGGTTTAGAATCCAAAACTACAGTTTGGTTTAGAATCCAAAACTACAGTTTGGTTTAGAATCCAAACCTACAGTTTGGTTTAGAATCCAAAACTACAGTTTGGTTTAGAATCCAAAACTACAGTTTGGTTTAGAATCCAAACCTACAGTTTGGTTTAGAATCCAAACCTACAGTTTGGTTTAGAATCCAAAACTACAGTTTGGATTAGAATCCAAAACTACAGTTTGGTTTAGAATCCAAAACTACAGTTTGGATTAGAATCCAAAACTACAGTTTGGATTAGAATCCAAAACTACAGTTTGGTTTAGAATCCAAAACTACAGTTTGGTTTAGAATCCAAAACTACAGTTTGGTTTAGAATCCAAAACTACAGTTTGGTTTAGAATCCAAAACTACAGTTTGGTTTAGAATCCAAAACTACAGTTTGGTTTAGAATCCAAAACTACAGTTTGGTTTAGAATCCAAAACTACAGTTTGGTTTAGAATCCAAAACTACAGTTTGGTTTAGAATCCAAAACTACAGTTTGGTTTAGAATCCAAAACTACAGTTTGGTTTAGAATCCAAACCTACAGTTTGGTTTAGAAGGATATTTTATCATCAAATCCTTCCAATGGTGATTTTTTTGGGGGTAACACAATTTTTCCTAAACTGTGCTTTCCATTTCCATAGTGGGTCAGAAGAACATAACCCACCAAAAACATACATTATGAGTTATTATTTGTGGTGAATAATGATATACTATACTTGACAGACTTGCTAATGATTAGGTCTCTGATTATTAGCTAATGATTTATATCTATACACTTAGATTTTACATTCACTCTTTAGTTATTTGGGAGGGGGGGTAGTTGAGTGTCATCCTCATAGCAACAATAGGAGAGACCATGTGAGGATATGACAGAGCTGTGTGACTTGGTGTAATGAGAGAAGAGGGCCTAGAACCGAGCCCTGGGGGACACCAGTAGTGAGAGTATGTGGTGCAGATACAGATCCTCTCCATGTGACCTGGTAAGAGCGGCCAGCCGGGTAGAATGCAGTCAAGAGTGTTCAGAGCCTGAGACGCCCAGCCCTGAGAGGATGGAGCCTGAGACGCCCAGCCCTGAGAGGGTGGAGAGGAGGATCTGATAGAGACTGAGACGCCCAGCCCTGAGAGGGTGGAGAGGAGGATCTGATAGAGCCTGAGACGCCCAGCCCTGAGAGGGTGGAGATGATAGAGCCGGAGACGCCCAGCCCTGAGAGGGTGGAGAGGAGGATCTGATAGAGTCTGAGACGCCCAGCCCTGAGAGGGTGGAGATGATAGAGCCGGAGACGCCCAGCCCTGAGAGGGTGGAGAGGAGGATCTGATAGAGCCTGAGACGCCCAGTCCTGAGAGGGTGGAGAGGAGGATCTGATAGAGCCTGAGATGCCCAGCCCTGAGAGGGTGGAGATGATAGAGCCTGAGATGCCCAGCCCTGAGAGGGTGGAGAGGAGGATCTGATAGAGCCTGAGACTCCCAGCCCTGAGAGGGTGGAGAGGAGGATCTGATAGAGTCTGAGACTCCCAGCCCTGAGAGGGTGGAGAGAAGGATCTGATAGAGCCTGAGACACCCAGCCCTGAGAGGGTGGAGAGGAGGATCTGATAGAGCCTGAGACTCCCAGCCCTGAGAGGGTGGAGAGAAGGATCTGATAGAGCCTGAGACACCCAGCCCTGAGAGGGTGGAGAGGAGGATCTGATAGAGCCTGAGACACCCAGCCCTGAGAGGGTGGAGAGGAGGATCTGATAGAGCCTGAGACGCCCAGCCCTGAGAGGGTGGAGAGGAGGATCTGATAGAGCCTGAGACTCCCAGCCCTGAGAGGGTGGAGAGGAGGATCTGATAGAGCCTGAGACACCCAGCCCTGAGAGGGGGGAGGAGGATCTGATAGAGCCTGAGACACCCAGCCCTGAGAGGGTGGAGAGGAGGATGATGAGAGCCGGAGACGCCCAGCCCTGAGAGGGTGGAGAGGAGGATTTGATAGAGCCTGAGACACCCAGCCCTGAGAGGGTGGAGATGATAGAGCCTGGAGACGCCCAGCCCTGAGAGGGTGGAGAGGAGGATTTGATAGAGCCTGAGACACCCAGCCCTGAGAGGGTGGAGAGGAGGATCTGATAGAGCCTGAGACGCCCAGCCCTGAGAGGGTGGAGATGATAGAGCCGGAGACGCCCAGCCCTGAGAGGGTGGAGAGGAGGATTTGATAGAGCCTGAGACACCCAGCCCTGAGAGGGTGGAGAGGAGGATCTGATAGAGCCTGAGACACCCAGCCCTGAGAGGGTGGAGAGGAGGATCTGATAGAGTCTGAGACGCCCAGCCCTGAGAGGGTGGAGATGAGGATCTGAGCCTGAGACGCCCAGCCCTGAGAGGGTGGAGAGGAGGATCTGATAGAGCCTGAGACGCCCAGTCCTGAGAGGGTGGAGAGGAGGATCTGATAGAGCCTGAGATGCCCAGCCCTGAGAGGGTGGAGATGATAGAGCCTGAGATGCCCAGCCCTGAGAGGGTGGAGAGGAGGATCTGATAGAGTCTGAGACTCCCAGCCCTGAGAGGGTGGAGAGGAGGATCTGATAGAGTCTGAGACTCCCAGCCCTGAGAGGGTGGAGAGGAGGGTCTGATAGAGCCTGAGACGCCCAGCCCTGAGAGGGTGGAGAGAAGGATCTGATAGAGCCTGAGACACCCAGCCCTGAGAGGGTGGAGGGGAGGATCTGATAGAGCCTGAGACTCCCAGCCCTGAGAGGGTGGAGAGGAGGATCTGATAGAGCCTGAGACTCCCAGCCCTGAGAGGGTGGAGATGATAGAGCCTGAGACTCCCAGCCCTGAGAGGGTGGAGAGGAGGATCTGATAGGGCCTGAGACTCCCAGCCCTGAGAGGGTGGAGATGATAGAGCCGGAGACGCCCAGCCCTGAGAGGGTGGAGAGGAGGATCTGATAGAGCCTGAGACTCCCAGCCCTGAGAGGGTGGAGAGGAGGATCTGATAGAGCCTGAGACGCCCAGCCCTGAGAGGGTGGAGAGGAGGATCTGATAGAGCCTGAGACACCCAGCCCTGAGAGGGGGGGGAGGAGGATCTGATAGAGCCTGAGACACCCAGCCCTGAGAGGGTGGAGAGGAGGATCTGATAGAGCCTGAGACACCCAGCCCTGAGAGGGTGGAGATGATAGAGCCGGAGACGCCCAGCCCTGAGAGGGTGGAGAGGAGGATTTGATAGAGCCTGAGACACCCAGCCCTGAGAGGGTGGAGAGAAGGATCTGATAGAGCCTGAGACACCCAGCCCTGAGAGGGTGGAGAGGAGGATCTGATAGAGCCTGAGACTCCCAGCCCTGAGAGGGTGGAGAGGAGGATCTGATAGAGCCTGAGAGGATCTGAAGGTTCACGGTGTTGAAGGCAGAGGATGGATCTAGGAGGATGAGAACAGAAGAGTCAACTTTGGCAGTGTGACGAGCCTCTGACACACAGAGAGGAGCTGTCTCAGTTGAGTAATCAATCTTGAAGCCTGACTGATTAGGGTCCAGAAAATAATTCCTAGAGAGTTGGTCAGAGACGGCACGCTCAAGTATTTTTGGAAAGAAAGCGGGGATACAGGTCTGTAGTTTCTGACGTCAGAGGGTTTCAGGACGAGGGGTGCAACTCTGGACATTTTGAGGTTAGAGGGTCAGCCAAGGGTCGGGGATGAGTTGCCGAGAGGAAGTGAAGGTCTCCAGTGATGGTCTGTGGGGAAGGGGATGGGGTCGGGCAGGCAGGGGTGGCCGGACCTCACTATTTGCTGGATGTCATCTGGAGAGAGAGAGAGGGGAGAAAGAGGTCAAGGCGACAGGTAGTTTTCATGGAACAGTTTCATTTAAAATCTAATAGTATCTCAAAGTCATTGTCTGTGATTAATCTACGTTCTATCTAAGTCTAATTTAAAATTATAGATATAAACTGCTGCTACTGTTCTGCCTTATTAGTTTCAATGCTGGTTTTATGAACATTTGAACATCTTGGCCATTCTTATAATCTCCACCCGGCACAGCCACTGGCATGCTGGTTTATTTCCATGAACATTTGAACATCTTGGCCATGTTCTGTTATAATCTCCACCCGGCACAGCCAGAAGAGGACTGGCCACCCCACATAGCCTGGTTCCTCTCTAGGTTTCTTCCTAGGTTTTGGCCTTTCTAGGAGTTTTCCTAGCCACCGTGCTTCTACACCTGCATTGCTTGCTGTTTGGAGGTTTTTAGGCATGTGTTTCTGTACAGCACTTTGAGATATCAGCTGATGTACGAAGGGCTATATAAATAAATTTGATTTGATCTAAAAGTAACTTTTTATTGCCATTGCCACCTATGTTAAATAATATAGCCTTCTTCAATATGTGTTGAGGGGATGTTGTCAAACTTCTTGGAAGGGAAGGTGGAAAAGTGTTTCCTTGGTTTAGAGGCAGAACCTTGACATTATAGATTGATAAAGTGTACCTATACTAGCATACTGTGTACTCATTGTCGTATTTAACATGTCCCATTTAGTAGAAATTATGCAGTGTGTCTCAGCCGCAATGCAAGAGTGGATCCTGAGTAGGTGGGGTGGGGGTTGAGTGGGGGTGCATTTTTTTTTTCTCTCCCAAATTCAACAGACAGTGCATCACATTAACCAGCCTGATAATAGCTCATTTCCTATACGATCAATTTGTCTAAACTCTGAATATAAAATGAATCGGGTTATAGGCCTACTCAGGCTGGTTATAACCAAGCGTATCACATTCAACTTATACCACAGCCCATCTATCGTATTTTTAGAAAGGACTGAAGACAGAAACGGCTCATTTGGTCCCATTTCAACATGTTTATTAGTGAAGCCAAAGTGCACACACACTTTCTCATGTTCAAATCAAAAGGCCATTTCACCGGCCGGCCGGGCGCATCGCGAGTTCAGAACCGTTGCATAGCAACATAAACTATGTCACTGATCATTGGGAACGAGATCAGAATGACTACGAAGGATTGATCTATCAATTCAGTTATTAAATAGGTAGGCCAGCTTTCAGAACTGGTTAACATGACCTCAATAACAGCCCAGTCCATCAATTCAGTTATTAAATAGGTAGGCCAGCCTTCAGAACCGGTTAACATGACCTCAATAACAGCCCAGTCCATCAATTCAGTTGTTAAATAGGTAGGCCAGCCTTCAGAACCGGTTAACATGACTTCAATAACAGCCCAGTCCCCGGTGCCGACACATTCAGAAATCAAAAAATGGTTTGGCATTTTAGTTTAAATACTCTGACGAAGGCCACGAGAACAGGAAACGCTTTTCAATGAGAAAACAGAAATCCTCTTTGGTCAAATGTTTTATTTTACCTTTATTTAACCAGGCAAGTCAGTTAAGAACAAATTCTTATTTTCAATGGCGGCCTAGGAACAGTGGGTTAACTGCCTTGATCAGGGGCAGAACGACAGATTTGTACCTTGTCAGCTCGGGGATTTGAACTTGTAACCTACTAGTCAAACGCTCTAACCACTAGCCTACCCTGCCGCCCCTCTCTAACCACTAGGCTACCCTGCCACCCCTCCACTCTAACCACTAGGCTCCCTGCCGCCCCTACACTCTAACCACTAGGCTACCCTGCCGCCTCTACACTCTAACCACTAGACTACCCTGCCGCCTCTACGCTCTAACCACTAGACTACCCTGCCGCCTCTACGCTCTAACCACTAGGCTACCCTGCCGCCTCTACGCTCTAACCACTAGGCTACCCTGCCGCCTCTACGCTCTAACCACTAGGCTACCCTGCCGCCTCTACGCTCTAACCACTAGGCTACCCTGCCGCCTCTACGCTCTAACCACTAGGCTACCCTGCCGCCTCTGCGCTCTAACCACTAGGCTACCCTGCCGCCTCTACGCTCTAACCACTAGGCTACCCTGCCGCCTCTACGCTCTAACCACTAGGCTACCCTGCCGCCTCTGCGCTCTAACCACTAGGCTACCCTGCCGCCTCTACGCTCTAACCACTAGGCTACCCTGCCGCCTCTACGCTCTAACCACTAGGCTACCCTGCCGCCTCTACGCTCTAACCACTAGGCTACCCTGCCGCCTCTACGCTCTAACCACTAGGCTACCTGCCACCTCTACGCTCTAACCACTAGGCTACCCTACCCCCTCTACACTCTAACCACTAGACTACCCTACCCCCTCTACACTCTAACCACTAGACTACCCTGCCCCCTCTACACTCTAACCACTAGACTACCCTACCCCCTCTACACTCTAACCACTAGGCTACCCTGCCACCTCTACACTAACCACTAGGCTACCCTGCCACCTCTACACTAACCACTAGGCTACCCTGCCACCTCTACACTCTAACCACTAGGCTACCTGCCACCTCTACACTCTAACCACTAGGCTACCTGCCCCCTCTACACTCTAACCACTAGGCTACCTGCCTCCTCTACACTCTAACCACTAGGCTACCTGCCTCCTCTACACTCTAACCACTAGGCTACCCTACCCCCTCTACACTCTAACCACTAGGCTACCTGCCCCCTCTACACTCTAACCACTAGGCTACCTGCCTCCTCTACACTCTAACCACTAGGCTACCCTGCCTCCTCTACACTCTAACCACTAGGCTACCTGCCTCCTCTACCCTCTAACCACTAGGCTACCCTGCCGCCTCTACACTCTAACCACTAGACTACCCTACCCCTCTACACTCTAACCACTAGGCTACCCTGCCACCTCTACACTCTAACCACTAGGCTACCCTGCCACCTCTACACTAACCACTAGGCTACCCTGCCACCTCTACACTAACCACTAGGCTACCCTGCCGCCTCTACACTCTAACCACTAGGCTACCCTGCCTCCTCTACACTCTAACCACTAGGCTACCTGCCGTCCCTACACTAACCACTAGGCTACCCTGCCACCTCTACACTCTAACCACTAGGCTACCCTGCCACCTCTACACTCTAACCACTAGGCTACCCTACCCCCTCTACACTCTAACCACTAGGCTACCCTGCCACCTCTACACTCTAACCACTAGGCTACCCTGCCACCTCTACACTCTAACCACTAGGCTACCCTACCCCCTCTACACTCTAACCACTAGGCTACCCTGCCACCTCTACACTCTAACCACTAGGCTACCCTGCCACCTCTACACTCTAACCACTAGGCTACCTGCCCCCTCTACACTCTAACCACTAGGCTACCCTGCCACCTCTACACTCTAACCACTAGGCTACCCTGCCACCTCTACACTCTAACCACTAGGCTACCCTGCCACCTCTACACTCTAACCACTAGGCTACCCTGCCACCTCTACACTCTAACCACTAGGCTACCCTGCCACCTCTACACTCTAACCACTAGGCTACCTGCCCCCTCTACACTCTAACCACTAGGCTACCCTGCCACCTCTACACTCTAACCACTAGGATACCCTGCCACCTCTACACTCTAACCACTAGGCTACCCTGCCACCTCTACACTCTAACCACTAGGCTACCCTGCCTCCTCTACACTCTAACCACTAGGCTACCCTGCCACCTCTACCTCTTTCACTAAATGTTGCCACCTCTACACTCTAACCACTAGGCTACCCTGCCAAACCACTAGGCTACCCTGCCACCTCTACACTCTAACCACTAGGCTACCCTGCCACCTCTACACTCTAACCACTAGGCTACCCTGCTCCTCTAACAGCAGAACCAGAGGCTAGGTGCCGCCTCTACAGGACTAGGCTACCCTGCCTCCTCTACACTCTAACCACTAGATACCCTGCCACCTCTAGAGAACCACTAGGCTACCCTGCCTCCTCTACACTCTAACCACTAGGCTACAGAGGAAGGTAACCACTAGGCTACCCTGCCAACACTCTGACCACTAGAACCCTGCCACCTCTACACTCTAACCACAGATACAGAGGAAGGTAGACCAGGAGGCTAGTGGAAGGATGACCACTAGGCTACCCTGCCACTCTACACTCTAACCACTAGATACAGACCTCTAAGGTAGAACCACTGGAAGGCTGACCTGCCACCTCTACACTCTAACCACTAGGCTGCCCTGACCTCTAAGGTAACCACTAGGCTACCCTGCCACCTCTAGGACTCTAACCACTAGGCTGCCCTGCCACCTCTAACTCAGAACCACTAGGCTAGAGAGGCCACCTCTAAGGATCTAACCACTGGCTACCCTGCCACCTCTACAGAGGAACCACTAGGCTAGGGACCTCTACACTCTAACCACTAGGCTACCCTGACTCCCTCTTAACTCTAACCACAGATACAGAGGAAGAGGAACCACTAAGGCTGACCCTGCCACCTCTACACTCTAACCACTAGATACAGAGGAAGAGGAACCACTAAGGCTGACCCTGCCACCTCTACACTCTAACCAGCAGATACCCTGACCTCTACACTCTAACCACTAGGCTAGTGGAACCTCTACACTCTAACCACTAGATACCCTGGAACCTCTAGACTCTAACCACTAGGCTGACCCTAGAACCCTCTGACTCTAACCACAGATACAGAGGAAGGTAGACTCTAACCACTGGAAGGCTACCCTGCCCCTCTACACTCTAACACTAGGCTACCCTGCCGCCCCTACAGAACCACTAGGCTACCCTGCCACCCCTACACTCTAACCACTAGGCTACCCTGCCACCTCTACACTCTAACCACTAGGCTACCCTGCCCCCTCTACACTCTAACCACTAGGCTACCCTGCCACCTCTACACTCTAACCACTAGGCTACCCTGCCAGATCTACACTCTAACCACTAGGGACCCTGCCCCTCTACACTCTAACCACTAGGCTGACCTGCCAGCAGATCTAACAGAGGAAGCTAGGAGGGACACTCTAACCACTAGGCTACCCTGCCCCCTCTAACTCAACCACTAGGCTACCCTGCCGCCCCTAGAGGAACCACTAGGCTACCCTAGAACCCTACACTCTAACCACTAGGCTATGCAGAGGAAGGTAACCACTAGGCTACCCCTGCCCCCTCTAAGGATGATAGGCTACCCTGCCCTCTAACACTCTAACCACAGACCCTGAAGGTAACCACTAGGCTAGGCCCCTAGTCTAACCACTGGCTAGAACGTGACTTTAACACTAGATACCCTGGAAGGTAGAGCTACACTCTAACCACTAGGTACCCTGCCCCTCTGACACTTAACCAGCAGATACAGAGCCCCCTCTAAGAACCACTAGGCTAGTGCCGAAGGATCTAACCACTAGGCTAACAGCAGATACAGAGGAACCACTAGGCTACCCTGCCGCCCTGACACTCTAACCACTAGGCTACCCTAACCCCTCTAGACTCTAACCACTAGGCTAGGAGCCACCTCTACACTCTAACCACTGGCTACCCTGCCACCTCTACACTCTAACCACTAGGCTAGACCCCTACACTCTAACCACTAGGCTAGCCACCTCTACACTCTAACCACTGATAGAACCTCTACACTCTAACCACTAGATACAGAGGAAGGTAACCACTAGGCTACCCTGCCAGGATCTAACCACTAGGCTAACCTGCCACCTCTACACTCTAACCACTAGGCTAGCCACCTCTACACTCTAACCACTAGGCTACCCTGCCACCTCTACACTCTAACCACTAGGCTACCCTGCCACCTCTGACACTCTAACCACTAGGCTACCTGGAAGGTAGACTCTAACCACTGGAAGGATGATGCCACCTCTACACTCTAACCACTAGATACCCTGCCACCTCTACACTCTAACCACTAGGCTACCCTGCCACCTCTACACTCTAACCACTAGGCTAGCCTCCTCTACAGGAAGACTAGGCTACCCTGGACCTCTACACTCTAACCACTAGGCTACCCTGCCACCTCTTCTAACCACTAGGCTACCCTGCCACCTCTACACTCTAACCACTAGGCTACCCTGCCACCTCTACACTCTAACCACTAGGCTACCCTGCCACCTCTAACTCTAACCACTAGGCTACCCTGCCACCTCTACACTCTAACCACTAGGCTACCCTGCCTCCTCTACACTCTAACCACAGAGGCTAGAGCCGCCTCTACACTCTAACCACTAGGCTACCCTGCCTCCTCTACACTCTAACCACTAGGCTACCCTGCCACCTCTAACTCTAACCACTAGGCTGGAAGGATGCCTCCTCTACACTCTAACCACTAGGCTACCTGAGGCCTCTAACTCTAACCACTAGGCTACCCTGCCGCCTCTACACTCTAACCACTAGGCTATGCCTCCTCTACACTTAACCACTAGCAGACCTCCTCTACAGAACCACTAGGCTAGGGAGTGCCACACCATTTAAAGTGATCGATTTTCAAAATGTTGCATAATATTTAAAAATAAAAAAAATGTGCATACTCAATCGGACGCTGGGTATTTGGTCGTTGGCTTTAACAGCAGATACAGAGGAAGAGGAGGGAGTGGAAGGATTATAGAACGTGACTTTAACAGCAGATACAGAGGAAGGTAGAGAGGAGGGAGTGGAAGGATGATAGAACGTGACTTTAACAGCAGATACAGAGGAAGGTAGAGAGGAGGGAGTGAAAGGATGATAGAACGTAACTTTAACAGCAGATACAGAGGAAGAGAAGGTAGAGAGGAGGGAGTGGAGGGATGATAGAACGTGACTTTAACAGCAGATACAGAGGAGGAGGGAGTGGAAGGATGATAGAACGTGACTAACAGCAGATACAGCGGAAGAGAGGAGGGAGTGGAAGGATGATAGAACGTGACTTTAACAGCAGATACAGAGGAAGAGAAGGTAGAGAGGAGGGAGTGGAGGGATGATAGAACGTGACTTTAACAGCAGATACAGAGGAGGAGGGAGTGGAAGGATGATAGAACGTGACTTTAACAGCAGATACAGAGGAGGAGGGAGTGGAAGGATGATAGAACGTGACTTTAACAGCAGATACAGAGGAAGAGAAGGTAGAGAGGAGGGAGTGGAAGGATGATAGAACGTGACTTTAACAGCAGATACAGAGGAAGAGGAGGGAGTGGAAGGATGATAGAACGTGACTTTAACAGCAGATACAGGGGAAGAGAAGGTAGAGAGGAGGGAGTGGAAGGATGATAGAATGTGACTTTAACAGCAGATACAGAGGAAGGTAGAGAGGAGGGAGTGGAAGGATGATAGAACGTGACTTTAACAGCAGATACAGAGGAAGGTAGAGAGGAGGGAGTGGAAGGATGATAGAACGTGACTTTAACAGCAGATACAGAGGAAGAGAAGGTAGAGAGGAGGGAGTGGAAGGATGATAGGTCCTCCGGGAAGTTTAGTTTTCCTCCATTTTCACTCAGCTGCCCACCTCCCTGTTCTGTAAGCTATACCCCCTCTAGACCAAGACAGGTAACCTGTGGTCTCTATATATATCCTCTAGACCAAGACAACTAACCTGTGATCTCTATATATATCCTCTAGACCAAGACAACTAACCTGTGGTCTCTATATATATCCTCTAGACCAAGACAACTAACCTGTGGTCTCTATATATATCCTCTAGACCAAGACAGGTAACCTGTGATCTCTATATATATCCTCTAGACCACATATGTCAGAGTCAAGGCCCGCGGGCCACATCCGGCCCGCAAGAAGGTTTTTTACGGCCCCTGGGATGATCTTGATTTATTATTAGAACCGAGCAGCAAGCCGGCAGCCCGGAAGATCTTTTACACGCACCAATACTACATTTCCCACAATGCAAAGGTGACGCACCGAGCAGTAGGCTGCTTCATTTCAATATTTATTGGCACAGCAGTCGTCAGCATCACAGTAAAATTAACTTTCAGATACCCATCAAAAATGGCAAAACGGAAGGTGGATACTGAGAACCGGGGTTTCAAACAAGGTGGGAGTCGGAGTATATGTTCACAGGTAGCTGGAAAACCTGTGTGTCTTCTGTGTGGAGAAAGTGTGGCGGTACTGAAAGAGTATAATCTGAGACGACATTATGAAAGCAGAAACACGCGGACAAAAACAAGAATATGGACATGGAACAAAGGCTACAAAAGGCAGAGGAATTAAAACGAGGCCTCAAATCTCGACAGGCTCTGTTCAAAAAGCCAAATCACAAGGCCAGGCTGCTGTCAAGGCCAGTTTTATTTTGGCAGAAGAGATACTAAATCAGCCCGGCCATTTACGGAGGGGATTTCATCAAAAACTGCATGATTAAAGTTTGTGACAGAGTTTGCCCAGAAAAAGGCAACTCTTTTTAAATGTGAGTCTGAGCAGAAACACCATTGCCGAGAGAGTAGACCAGTTGTCCATCAATCTAAAAGAGCAGCTTGTGAAAAAGGAAAAGATTTTATTGCATATTCCTTGGCTGTGGATGAGAGCACCGACATTTCTGACATTGCCCAGTTGTCAATTTTCATCCGCGAGTGGACTCCAACCTAAGCGTGACAGAGGAGTTTTGGCTTTACGTCCTATGCATGGCACAACTACGGGGCATGATTTGTATGAAGAGGTGTCAAGATGTGTAAATGAGATGGAGCTGCCTTGGGAAAAACTCGTGGGTTTGACAACCGACGGAGCACCTGCGATGTGTGGACACAGGAGCGGACTGGTGGCGAAGATACGGGAAAAGATGCAAGAGGAAAACGCGACAGGTGAGCTGACAGCTTATCATTGTATCATACACCAGGATTGTGCGGTAAAGCCTTGAAAATGGAGCATGTAATGAGCATCATCACGCGCACAGTTAACTTTATCAGAGCCAAGGTTTGAATCACCGCCAGTTCAAGGCATTTCTGACGGAGTTAGAAGGCATGGTGATTTGCCTTATCACACAGAGGTGCGATGGCTAAGCCAGGAAAGGTGCTTCAAAGATGTTTCGAGCTTCGTGAGGAGATTTGTCTGTTCTTGGACAGCAAGGAAAGACACAACACAACTCCGAGGACGAAATGTTTCTGTGTGAAATGGCTTTTCTGTGTGACATTACGAGTCATCTGAATGCAATAAACTTGCAGCTGCAGGGTCGGGATCGTGTCATCTCTGATATGTACAGTACAGTGAAGGCATTTAAAACCAAACTGACTCTGTGGGAGGTAGAGATGAGGAAAGAAAATTTGAGCCACTTTCCCAGCTGCCAGACCATGAAAGAGAAGCTCTCTACCAGTGCGTTCCCGAGCACACAGTTGGCTGATAAAATAGGTATGATTGCCGCTGACTTTCGACGCAGATTTGCTGACTTTGAAGCACAAAAAGCAGGTTGGAACTGCTCGGTAACCCATTTGCTGTTGACGTGGAAAGCTCACCACCAAACCTCCAAATGGAGTTGATTGACCTCAATGCAATGATGCACTGAGGGCAAAATATGCGGCAGTGGGTGCTGCGGAGTTCGCCCGTTTCCTCCCAGCACAATGCCCCAGCTGCGCATCCAGGCTGCTCAAACGTTGTCTATGTTTGGCAGCACATACCTGTGTGAACAACTGTTTTCTTTGATGAACCTGAACAAAACATCACACAGAAGTCGAAGGACTGCTGAACACCTCCACTCAATTCTGAGGATTTCTTCAGCTCAGAGCCTTACCCCGAACATTGATGAACTTGTGGAAAAGATGGGACACCACCAAGTATCACCCTCAACCTCAAACAAGTGAACATTACTGTGCAATCACATATTTAGAGTTTTTACTCAGTTCAAGTTTAAAAGTTAAAATTTAATATTTGTTTTCACTGCATGTTACTTCTCCTTAAACAAAGTGTTGTTTTTGATTAATAGATTTTTGCACTTTATTTTTTTGTATTTCAATCCAATTATATTTTAAAAATATTTCAGTTGAGTGGATGATAGAAAATTGCTATTATTGTTTTTTCTTTGAAGTAAATTTAGCCCACTTTTGCTAAAATAGAAAATATAGTCTACTGATGGTGCCTTGAATACCGTTTTCTTTCATTTAATGTTCATGTTATGGGGATATTTATATAAAGGAAATTTGTCTTTTGTGTCTGTTGAAAATTAAAGATTACTGACAGAGCCATAAGAAAATATTGCTTTATTTATCTGATCATATTGTAATATATTTGTTAGGTTTTCAGTAGGTTCAATTAGGTTCACTAGACTATATGCGTCATTTAAACAATTTTCAATGAACATTCGAACAGTCCGGCCCTCGTCTTGTAGCTGATTTTTTTATTTGGCCCTCCGTCCATTTGACTTTGACACCCCTGCTCTAGACCAAGACAGGTAACCTGTGATCTCTATATATATCCTCTAGACCAAGACAAATAACCTGTGGTCTCTCTATATATATATATCCTCTAGACCAAGACAACTAACCTGTGGTCTCTCTATATATATATATCCTCTAGACCAAGACAACTAACCTGTGATCTCTATATATATATATATCCTCTAGACCAAGACAACTAACCCGTGGTCTCTCTATATATATATATATATATCCTCTAGACCAAGACAAATAACCTGTGGTCTCTCTATATATATATATCCTCTAGACCAAGACAACTAACCTGTGGTCTCTCTAGGGAGTAGACCAAGACAACTAACCCGTGGTCTCTCTATATATATATATATATATCCAGAGAGAGAAGGTAGACCAAGACAAATAACCTGTGGTCTCTCTATATATATATATATATATATATATCCTCTAGACCAAGACAACTAACCTGTGATCTCTATATATATCCTCTAGACCAAGACAACTAACCTGTGGTCTCTATATATATCCTCTAGACCAAGACAAATAACCTGTGGTCTCTATATATATATATATCCTCTAGACCAAGACAACTAACCTGTGATCTCTCTATATATATATATATATATCCTCTAGACCAAGACAACTAACCTGTGGTCTCTCTATATATATATATCCTCTAGACCAAGACAACTAACCTGTGGTCTCTATATATATCCTCTAGACCAAGACAACTAACCTGTGATCTCTATATATATCCTCTAGACCAAGACAACTAACCTGTGATCTCTATATATATATCCTCTAGACCAAGACAACTAACCTGTGATCTCTATATATATATCCTCTAGACCAAGACAGGTAACCTGTGGTCTCTATATATATCCTCTAGACCAAGACAGGTAACCTGTGGTCTCTCTATATATATATATCCTCTAGACCAAGACAACTAACCTGTGGTCTCTATATATATCCTCTAGACCAAGACAGGTAACCTGTGGTCTCTCTATATATATATATCCTCTAGACCAAGACAGGTAACCTGTGATCTCTATATATATCCTCTAGACCAAGACAACTAACCTGTGGTCTCTCTATATATATATATATATCCTCTAGACCAAGACAGGTAACCTGTGATCTCTATATATATCCTCCAGACCAAGACAACTAACCTGTGGTCTCTCTCTATATATATATATCCTCTAGACCAAGACAACTAACCTGTGGTCTCTATATATATCCTCTAGACCAAGACAACTAACCTGTGATCTCTATATATATCCTCTAGACCAAGACAAATAACCTGTGATCTCTATATATATCCTCTAGACCAAGACAACTAACCTATGGCAGTACCTGAGGAGGAGCGGCCTGTCGGTGCGTCAGGAGCTCTTCCTTCCCAGGCTAGTCTTCCTCGCCCCAGACTGCCAGCTGGATGAAGAGTTGCGGAAGAGGAGGGAGCTGGTCTCCCACAGTCAAATAGATGAGTTCCTCCGCTCCTTCAGAGAGGGCTATGTAGCCTGGATATCAGACGCCCTGACTCCTGCCTGGCTGTCTGGTGAGTGGAGGAGGCGTTGTGACTTTTTGGGTCACAAATTAAAAAAAAATCTAATTTTTTGTAAATAAAAATGGATGTGTTGGATAAGAAAAGACTTTAAACTGTCATATTTCCCCAAAATATAGTGAAATAGGGGAGCTTTTCAATATTTCTAAGCTAATCCATATTTACTACTGTTAGCCTAGTCTGCCCTTCATTGCTTGCTGTACTGCTGAAGGTAGACCGAGATGCACATTTGCATGTGTTTTAAGCGTTTTGTAAATCCTGTGTTTTTTTGTTGGTTTCCTCCGTGTCCTGCAGGTCACCTGTCGTACCGTCAGATAGGTGAGCTGAAACAAGTGGTGAGGAAAATGGGGACCTGGGACCTGGTCAGACTACAGGGAGGAGAGCAGCTCAAGGTGGCTTTTACAACTTGATAGATATTAATAATAATAATTAGTATCTGACATTTCGCAGACGCTTTTATCCTAAACCACAAACAGGTGTGTGACTGTGTGTGTGTGACTGTGTGTGTGTGACTGTGTGTGTGTGTGACTGTGTGTGTGTGTGTGTGTGTGTGTGTACATTATAAATATGGTTGGCCCCGGGAATCGAACCCACAATCCGGGAGGTACCAGCACCGTGCTCTACCAACGGAGTCACTCAGGACTCCCATAGCCTTGTATTTCTACATTTTATTAATAATTGATTATAATACAAATAATTAGTAATAATTAGAATAATAATTAGAATAAAAATAATAATGTGAAAGCTACTTTCTAGTGCTGTACTGAAACCAAAAGACACTTTTTGTTTTACTGTGAAGTGTGTCATGAATGTGTTTAAATTAAAGTTTGTCTGTACTTGGTTTGAAGGGAGACTTCCGGAGCTGTCCTTACATCGCTCTGAACCGCCAGGAGACTGACACCATGGAGTTCTTCAAGATCAAAACCCTGTCTGCTAATTCGCTGTGGGCTCTGCTGGGACACGCCCCTCAGGTTGGTGCACCCCGCCCAGCCGTCAGAGTGACAACTAGTATTGAGCTGTGATTGGTTGATGCTGTTGTGATTCTGCTCACTGACTGAAAGACCCAATACAAGGGCTTAGAAAGGAGGGAGTGGCTTGCCTCTACAACTCCTTGGCCAGACTAGGATCTGAAATCAGAGGGGCAGAGAAGAGTGAAAAGCCTGTGTTAGGGATGGGGGTTTTAGGGTTCCCGGGTGACTCAGCGGTCTAAGGCACTGCATCTCAGCGCAAGAGGCTTCACCACAGACCCTAGTTCGATCCCGGGTTGTATCACAACCGGCCATGATCGGGGAATCCCATAGGGCGGCGCACAATTGGCTCAGAGTCGTCTGTGTATTTTCTGCTGCTCCAGTTGGCCTTTATCCAAACCTGATAGTCATTCTGACCGAGTGCTTAGGAACCCTTACTGCTGTACTGAGATGGAACAGAATTCAAATACATTTCGACTGTGGAATTCAGTTGCATACTGTGGAATTCAGTTGCACTAGACTGTGGAAAATAAGTTGCCTGTGGAATTCAGTTGCACTTCGACTGTGGAATTCCGTTGCCTGTGGAGACCAAGTTGCAACCGACTGTGGAATTCAGTTGCACTTCGACTGTCTATTCCGTTGCTAGACCACTGTGGAATTCAGTTAACCTGTGGAATTCTTGCACTATCGACTGTGGAAGACAACTTGCCTTGACTGTGGAATTCCGTTACACTAGACTGTGGAAGACAACTAACCTGTGACTGTGGGAATTCCGTTGCACTCTAGACTGTGGAATTCCGTTGCAACCTGTGGAATTCCGTTGCACTTCGACTGTATTCCGTTGCACTTGTGGAATTCCGTTACTGTGGAATTCCGTTGCACTTCGACTGTGGAATTCCGTTAGACCACTGTGAATTCCGTTGTAACTGTGGTTCCGTTGCACTTCGACTGTGGAATTCACGCAACATATTGCAGTGATTGCTTCATTATTTTATTTTAAATGATATTTGCTCAGTTGGCAGTATTATGTTGAATATTTCTGCTTCTTGATTCAGATTTCCGACTTACACAATACAACTAACAGAAATGTATTTTATAGCTGATATAGCTGTTTTGGTGGGAAGGGTAGGGCTGTGGCGGTCACCAAATTTCGTTGAACGGTGATTGACCCGTTAATTAACATAAACCCATTTAGCATCTCCTGGCTTCCACACAGCCCACAAGCCACTGATGCAGACCTTTGGAAGGAACATCTACATTTTAAAAAGTCTAATAAATCCATGTAATATAGTCGACCTACACCATAAATCCATGTGATATAGTCTACACCATCACAATAAATCCATGTAATATAGTCTACCTACACCATCACAATAAATCCATGTAATATAGTCTACCTACACCATCACAATAAATCATGTAATATAGTCTACACCATCACAATAAATCCATGTAATATAGTCTACACCATAAATCCATGTAATATAGTCTACACCATAAATCCAAGAATATAACCTACTGTAAATCCATGTAATATAGTCTACACCATAAATCCATGTAATATAGTCTACACCATAAATCCATGTAATATAGTCTACACCATCACAATAAATCCATGTAATATAGTCTACACCATCACAATAAATCCATGTAATATAGTCTACCTACACCATAAATCCATGTAATATAGTCTACACCATAAATCCATGTAATATAGCCTACCTACACCATCACAATAAATCCATGTAATATAGTCTACCTACACCATCACAATAAATCCATGTAATATAGTCTACACCATCACAATAAATCCATGTAATATAGTCTACCTACACCATCACAATAAATCCATGTAATATAGTCTACCAGCTACACATCACAATAAATCCATGTAATATAGTCTACACCTTCACAATAAATCCATGTAATATAGTCTACACCATCACAATAAATCCATGTAATATAGTCTACACCTTCACAATAAATCCATGTAATATAGTCTACACCATCACAATAAATCCATGTAATATAGTCTACATACACCATCACAATAAATCCATGTAATATAGTCTACCTACACCATCACAATAAATCCATGTAATATAGTCTACACCATCACAATAAATCCATGTAATATAGTCTACACCTTCACAATAAATCCATGTAATATAGTCTACACCATCACAATAAATCCATGTAATATAGTCTACACCATCACAATAAATCCATGTAATATAGTCTACACCATCACAATAAATCCATGTAATATAGTCTACCTACACCATAAATCCATGTAATATAGTCTACACCATAAATCCATGTAATATAGCCTACCTACACCATCACAATAAATCCATGTAATATAGTCTACCTACACCATCACAATAAATCCATGTAATATAGTCTACACCATCACAATAAATCCATGTAATATAGTCTACCTACACCATCACAATAAATCCATGTAATATAGTCTACCTACACCATCACAATAAATCCATGTAATATAGTCTACACCTTCACAATAAATCCATGTAATATAGTCTACACCATCACAATAAATCCATGTAATATAGTCTACACCATCACAATAAATCCATGTAATATAGTCTACATACACCATCACAATAAATCCATGTAATATAGTCTACCTACACCATCACAATAAATCCATGTAATATAGTCTACACCATCACAATAAATCCATGTAATATAGTCTACACCTTCACAATAAATCCATGTAATATAGTCTACCTACACCATCACAATAAATCCATGTAATATAGTCTACACCATCACAATAAATCCATGTAATATAGTCTACACCTTCACAATAAATCCATGTAATATAGTCTACCTACACCTTCACAATAAATCCATGTAATATAGTCTACACCTTCACAATAAATCCATGTAATATAGTCTACACCATCACAATAAATCCATGTAATATAGTCTACACAATAAATCCATGTAATATAGTCTACACCATCACAATAAATCCATGTAATATAGTCTACCTACACCATCACAATAAATCCATGTAATATAGTCTACACCATCACAATAAATCCATGTAATATAGTCTACACCATAAATCCATGTAATATAGTCCACCATGTCCATGTAATATAGTCTACCTACACCATCACAATAAATCCATGTAATATAGTCTACCTACACCATCACAATAAATCCATGTAATATAGTCTACACCATCACAATAAATCCATGTAATATAGTCTACACCATCACAATAAATCCATGTAATATAGTCTACACAATAAATCCATGTAATATAGTCTACCTACACCATCACAATAAACAACTCCCTTGGCCAGACTAGGATCCATGTAATATAGTCTACACCATCACAATAAATCCATGTAATATAGTCTACCTACACCATCACAATAAATCCATGTAATATAGTCTACACCATCACAATAAATCCATGTAATATAGTCTACATCCCATGTAATATAGTCTACACCATCACAATAAATCCATGTAATATAGTCTACCTACACCATCACCATAAATCCATGTAATATAGTCTACCTACACCATCACAATAAATCCATGTAATATAGTCTACTTACACCATCACAATGAATCCATGTAATATAGTCTACCTACACCATCACAATAAATCCATGTAATATAGTCTACACCATCACAATAAATCCATGTAATATAGTCTACACCATCACAATAAATCCATGTAATATAGCCTACACCATCACAATAAATCCATGTAATATAGTCTACACCTTCACAATAAATAAATCCATGTAATATAGTCTACACCTTCACAATAAATCCATGTAATATAGTTACACCATCACAATAAATCCATGTAATATAGTCTACACCTTCACAATAAATCCATGTAATATAGTCTACCTACACCATCACAATAAATCCATGTAATATAGTCTACACCATCACAATAAATCCATGTAATATAGTCTACCTACACCATCACAATAAATCCATGTAATATAGTCTACACCTTCACAATAAATCCATGTAATATAGTCTACCTACACCATCACAATAAATCCATGTAATATAGTCTACACCATCACAATAAATCCATGTAATATAGTCTACACCTTCACAATAAATCCATGTAATATAGTCTACCTACACCATCACAATAAATCCATGTAATATAGTCTACACCTTCACAATAAATCCATGTAATATAGTCTACCTACACCATCACAATAAATCCATGTAATATAGTCTACACCATAAATCCATGTAATATAGTCTACACCATCACAATAACTCCATGTAATATAGCCTACACCATCACAATAAATCCATGTAATATAGTCTACACCATCACAATAAATCCATGTAATATAGTCTACACCATCACAATAAATCCATGTAATATAGTCTACACCATAAATCCATGTAATATAGTCGACCTTCACAATAAATCCATGTAATATAGTCTACACCATCACAATAAATCCATGTAATATAGTCTACACCATCACAATAAATCCATGTAATATAGTCTACACCATCACAATAAATCCATGTAATATAGTCGACCTTCACAATAAATCCATGTAATATAGTCTACACCATCACTATAAATCCATGTAATATAGTCTACACCATCACAATAAATCCATGTAATATAGTCTACACCATCACAATAAATCCATGTAATATAGTCTACACCATCACAATAAATCCATGTAATATAGTCTACCTACACCATCACAATAAATCCATGTAATATAGTCTACACCATCACAATAAATCCATGTAATATAGTCTACACCATCACAATAAATCCATGTAATATAGTCTACCTAAACCATCACAATAAATCCATGTAATATAGTCTACCTACACCATCACAATAAATCATGTAATATAGTCTACACCTTCACAATAAATCCATGTAATATAGTCTACACCTTCACAATAAATCCATGTAATATAGTCTACACCATCACAATAAATCCATGTAATATAGTCTACACCATCACAATAAATCCATGTAATATAGTCTACACCATCACAATAAATCCATGTAATATAGTCTACACCATCACAATAAATCCATGTAATATAGTCTACACCATCACAATAAATCCATGTAATATAGTCTACCTAAACCATCACAATAAATCCATGTAATATAGTCTACCTACACCATCACAATAAATCATGTAATATAGTCTACACCATCACAATAAATCCATGTAATATAGTCTACACCTTCACAATAAATCCATGTAATATAGTCTACACCATCACAATAAATCCATGTAATATAGTCTACACCTTCACAATAAATCCATGTAATATAGTCTACACCATCACAATAAATCCATGTAATATAGTCTACACAATAAATCCATGTAATATAGTCTACACCATCACAATAACTCCATGTAATATAGTCTACACAATAAATCCATGTAATATAGTCTACACAATAAATCCATGTAATATAGTCTACACCTTCACAATAAATCCATGTAATATAGTCTACCTACACCATCACAATAAATCCATGTAATATAGTCTACACCATCACAATAAATCCATGTAATATAGTCTACACCATAAATCCATGTAATATAGTCTACACCATAAATCCATGTAATATAGTCTACCTACACCATCACAATAAATCCATGTAATATAGTCTACCTACACCATCACAATAAATCCATGTAATATAGTCTACACCATCACAATAAATCCATGTAATATAGTCTACACCATCACAATAAATCCATGTAATATAGTCTACCTACACCATCACAATAAATCCATGTAATATAGTCTACACCATCACAATAAATCCATGTAATATAGTCTACACAATAAATCCATGTAATATAGTCTACACCATCACAATAAATCCATGTAATATAGTCTACCTACACCATCACAATAAATCCATGTAATATAGTCTACCTACACCATCACAATAAATCCATGTAATATAGTCTACTTACACCATCACAATAAATCCATGTAATATAGTCTACCTACACCATCACAATAAATCCATGTAATATAGTCTACACCATCACAATAAATCCATGTAATATAGTCTACACCATCACAATAAATCCATGTAATATAGCCTACACCATCACAATAAATCCATGTAATATAGTCTACACCTTCACAATAAATCCATGTAATATAGTCTACACCTTCACAATAAATCCATGTAATATAGCCTACACCATCACAATAAATCCATGTAATATAGTCTACACCTTCACAATAAATCCATGTAATATAGTCTACCTACACCATCACAATAAATCCATGTAATATAGTCTACACCATCACAATAAATCCATGTAATATAGTCTACCTACACCATCACAATAAATCCATGTAATATAGTCTACACCTTCACAATAAATCCATGTAATATAGTCTACCTACACCATCACAATAAATCCATGTAATATAGTCTACACCATCACAATAAATCCATGTAATATAGTCTACACCTTCACAATAAATCCATGTAATATAGTCTACCTACACCATCACAATAAATCCATGTAATATAGTCTACACCTTCACAATAAATCCATGTAATATAGTCTACCTACACCATCACAATAAATCCATGTAATATAGTCTACACATAAATCCATGTAATATAGTCACACCATCACAATAACTCCATGTAATATAGCCTACACCATCACAATAAATCCATGTAATATAGTCTACACCATCACAATAAATCCATGTAATATAGTCTACACCATCACAATAAATCCATGTAATATAGTCTACACCATAAATCCATGTAATATAGTCTACACCTTCACAATAAATCCATGTAATATAGTCTACACCATCACAATAAATCCATGTAATATAGTCTACACCATCACAATAAATCCATGTAATATAGTCTACACCATCACAATAAATCCATGTAATATAGTCTACACCATCACAATAAATCCATGTAATATAGTCTACACCATCACTATAAATCCATGTAATATAGTCTACACCATCACAATAAATCCATGTAATATAGTCTACACCATCACAATAAATCCATGTAATATAGTCTACACCATCACAATAAATCCATGTAATATAGTCTACCTACACCATCACAATAAATCCATGTAATATAGTCTACACCATCACAATAAATCCATGTAATATAGTCTACACCATCACAATAAATCCATGTAATATAGTCTACCTACACCATCACAATAAATCCATGTAATATAGTCTACCTACACCATCACAATAAATCCATGTAATATAGTCTACACCTTCACAATAAATCCATGTAATATAGTCTACACCTTCACAATAAATCCATGTAATATAGTCTACACCATCACAATAAATCCATGTAATATAGTCTACACCATCACAATAAATCCATGTAATATAGTCTACACCATCACAATAAATCCATGTAATATAGTCTACACCATCACAATAAATCCATGTAATATAGTCTACACCATCACAATAAATCCATGTAATATAGTCTACCTAAACCATCACAATAAATCCATGTAATATAGTCTACCTACACCATCACAATAAATCCATGTAATATAGTCTACACCATCACAATAAATCCATGTAATATAGTCTACACCATCACAATAAATCCATGTAATATAGTCTACACCATAAATCCATGTAATATAGCCTACACCATCACAATAAATCCATGTAATATAGTCTACACCATCACAATAAATCCATGTAATATAGTCTACACCATAAATCCATGTAATATAGTCTACACCATCACCATAAATCCATGTAATATAGTCTACACCATCACAATAAATCCATGTAATATAGTCTACACCATAAATCCATGTAATATAGCCTACACCATCACAATAAATCCATGTAATATAGTCTACACCATCACAATAAATCCATGTAATATAGTCTACACCATAAATCCATGTAATATAGTCTACACCATAAATCCATGTAATATAGTCTACACCATAAATCCATGTAATATAGTCTACACCATAAATCCATGTAATATAGTCTACACCATAAATCCATGTAATATAGTCTACACCATAAATCCATGTAATATAGTCTACCTACACCATCACAATAAATCCATGTAATATAGTCTACACCATAAATCCATGTAATATAGTCTACACCATAAATCCATGTAATATAGTCTACACCATAAATCCATGTAATATAGTCTACACCATAAATCCATGTAATATAGTCTACACCATAAATCCATGTAATATAGTCTACACCATAAATCCATGTAATATAGTCTACACCATAAATCCATGTAATATAGTCTACACCATAAATCCATGTAATATAGTCTACACCATCACAATAAATCCATGTAATATAGTCTACACCATAAATCCATGTAATATAGTCTACACCATAAATCCATGTAATATAGTCTACACCATAAATCCATGTAATATAGTCTACACCATCACCATAAATCCATGTAATATAGTCTACACCATAAATCCATTATTTATTTTAGACCGGTGTAAAGAAACGGCTGTGGGCTAGAATTCCATGGCTTTATTTTATTTTATGTTATAGTATGAAGAAAACAATTGAACGTAGCTGAATGAAATGGAAAGGATATTTTCTCCAAACCGTTTGAGGAAGGCGCACGTAGCAGTAAAATGGAAAGGATATTTTCTCCAAACCGTTTGAGGAAGGCGCACGTAGCAGTAAAATGGAAAGGATATTTTCTCCAAACCGTTTGAGGAAGGCGCACGTAGCAGTAGGCTTACGAGCGCGAATGTTTCATTAGCGGGATAACGCCATTTATCAGAAGAGACCGCAGATGTGATTATGCATCTCATGCTTTGTTATAAAGGTGCATTTTAATGGTGAAAATGATCTTCCCCCAAACTGGAAACTCACGTGCTGCATATGTATCCCAGTTAGGCTCTACACCCTCTTGTTAGGCTCTACACCCCCTTGCTAGGCTCTACACCCCCTTGCTAGGCTCTACACCCCCTTGTTAGGCTCTACACCCCCTTGTTAGGCTCTACACCCCCTTGCTAGGCTCTACACCCCCTTGTTAGGCTCTACACCCCCAGTTAGGCTCTACACCCCCTTGTAAAGCAGATTAACGTATGCCAGTTAGGCTCTACACCACCAGTTAGGCTCTACACCACATTGTAAAGTGGATTAATGTATCCCAGTTAGGCTCTACACCTCCTTGTTAGGCTCTACACCCCTAGTTAGGCTCTACACCCCCTTGTAAAGCAGATTAATGTATCCCAGCTAGGCTCTACACCCCCAGTTAGGCTCTACACCCCCAGTTAGGCTCTACACCCCCTTGTTAGGCTCCTTGTTAGGCTCTACACCCCCTTGTTAGGCTCTACACCCCAGTTAGGCTCTACAACCCCAGTTAGGCTCTACACCCCCAGTTAGGTTCTACACCCCCAGTTAGGCTCTACACCCCCAGTTAGGCTCTACACCCCCAGTTAGGCTCTACACCCCCAGTTAGGCTCTACACCCCTTGTTAGGCTCTACACCCCCTTGTAAAGTGGATTAATGTATCCCAGTTAGGCTCTACACCCCCAGTTAGGCTCTACACCCCCAGTTAGGCTCTACACCCCCTTGTAAAGTGGATTAATGTATCCCAGTTAGGCTCTACACCTCCTTGTTAGGCTCTACACCCCCAGTTAGGCTCTACACCGCCAGTTAGGCTCTACACCCCTAGTTAGGCTCTACACCCCCTTGTAGCAGATTAATGTATCCCAGTTAGGCTCTACACCCCCAGTTAGGCTCTACACCCCCTTGTTAGGCTCCTTGTTAGGCTCTACACCCCCTTGTTAGGCTCTACACCCCCTTGTTAGGCTCTACACCCCTTGTTAGGCTCTACACCCCCAGTTAGGCTCTACACCCCTTGTAAAGTGGATTAATGTATCCCAGTTAGGCTCTACACCCCCAGTTAGGCTCTACACCCCCTTGTTAGGCTCTACACCCCCTTGTTAGGCTCCTTGTTAGGCTCTACACCCCTTGTTAGGCTCTACACCCCCTTGTTAGGCTCTACACCCCTTGTTAGGCTCTACACCCCCTTGTTAGGCTCTACACCCCCAGTTAGGCTCTACACCCCCTTGTAAAGTGGATTAATGTATGCCAGTTAGGCTCTACACCCCCAGTTAGGCTCTACACCCCCTTGTAAAGTGGATTAATGTATGCCAGTTAGGCTCTACACCCCCAGTTAGGCTCTACACCCCCAGTTAGGCTCTACACCCCCTTGTTAGGCTCTACACCCCCTTGTTAGGTTCTACACCCCCAGTTAGGCTCTACATCCCCTTGTTAGGCTCTACACCCCCAGTTAGGCTCTACACCCCCTTGTAAAGTGGATTAATGTATCCCAGTTAGGCTCTACACCCCCAGTTAGGCTCTACACCCCCAGTTAGGCTCTACACCCCCTTGTTAGGCTCTACACCCCCTTGTAAAGTGGATTAATGTATCCCAGTTAGGCTCTACACCCCCAGTTAGGCTCTACACCCCCAGTTAGGCTCTACACCCCCTTGTAAAGGGGATTAATGTATGCCAGTTAGGCTCTACACCCCCAGTTAGGCTCTACACCCCCAGTTAGGCTCTACACCCCCAGTTAGGCTCTACACCCCAGTTAGGCTCTACACCCCCTTGTTAGGCTTTACACCCCCAGTTAGGCTCTACACCCCCTTGTAAAGTGGATTAATGTATCCCAGTTAGGCTCTACACCTCCTTGTTAGGCTCTACACCCCCAGTTAGGCTCTACACCGCCAGTTAGGCTCTACACCCCTAGTTAGGCTCTACACCCCCTTGTAGCAGATTAATGTATCCCAGTTAGGCTCTACACCCCTTGTTAGGCTCTACACCCCCAGTTAGGCTCTACACCCCCAGTTAGGCTCTACACCCCCTTGTTAGGCTCTACACCCCCTTGTTAGGCTCTACACCCCCTTGTTAGGCTCTACACACCCAGTTAGGCTCTACACCCCCAGTTAGGTTCTACACCCCCAGTTAGGCTCTACACCCCCTTGTAAAGTGGATTAATGTATGCCAGTTAGGCTCTACACCCCCAGTTAGGCTCTACACCCCAGTTAGGCTCTACACCCCCAGTTAGGCTCTACACCCCTTGTAAAGTGGATTAATGTATGCCAGTTAGGCTCTACACCCCCAGTTAGGCTCTACACCCCCAGTTAGGCTCTACACCCCCTTGTAAAGTGGATTAATGTATCCCAGTTAGGCTCTACACCTCCTTGTTAGGCTCTACACCCCCAGTTAGGCTCTACACCCCCTTGTTAGGCTCTACACCCCCTTGTTAGGCTGTTAGGCTCTACACCCCCTTGTTAGGCTCTACACCCCCTTGTTAGGCTCTACACCCCCTTGTAAAGTGGATTAATGTATGCCAGTTAGGCTCTACACCCCCAGTTAGGCTCTACACCCCCAGTTAGGCTCTACACCCCCTTGTAAAGTGGATTAATGTATCCCAGTTAGGCTCTACACCCCCAGTTAGGCCCACCCCCAGTTAGGCTCTACACCCCCAGTTAGGCTCTACACCCCCAGTTAGGCTCTACACCCCCTTGTAAAGTGGATTAATGTATCCCAGTTAGGCTCTACACCTCCTTGTTAGGCTCTACACCCCCAGTTAGGCTCTACACCCCCTTGTTAGGCTCTACACCCCCTTGTTAGGCTCTACACCCCCTTGTTAGGCTCTACACCCCCAGTTAGGCTCTACACCCCCTTGTAAAGTGGATTAATGTATGCCAGTTAGGCTCTACACCCCCAGTTAGGCTCTACACCCCCAGTTAGGCTCTACACCCCCTTGTAAAGTGGATTAATGTATCCCAGTTAGGCTCTACACCTCCTTGTTAGGCTCTACACCCCCAGTTAGGCTCTACACCCCCAGTTAGGCTCTGCACCCCCTTGTTAGGCTCTACACCTCCTTGTTAGGCTCTACACCTCCTTGTTAGGCTCTACACCTCCTTGTTAGGCTCTACACCCCCAGTTAGGCTCTACACCCCCAGTTAGGCTCTACACCCCCTTGTTAGGCTTGTAAAGTGGATTAATGTATCCCTGTTAGGCTCTACACCCCCAGTTAGGTTCTACACCCCCAGTTAGGCTCTACACCCCCTTGTAAAGGGGATTAATGTATGCCAGTTAGGCTCTACACCCCCAGTTAGGCTCTACACCCCCAGTTAGGCTCTACACCCCCTTGTTAGGCTCTACACCCCCTTGTTAGGCTCTACACCCCCAGTTAGGCTCTACACCCCAGTTAGGCTCTACACCCCTTGTTAGGCTCCTTGTTAGGCTCTACACCCCCTTGTTAGGCTCTACACCCCCTTGTTAGGCTCTACACACCCAGTTAGGTTCTACACCCCCAGTTAGGCTCTACACCCCCTTGTAAAGTGGATTAATGTATGCCAGTTAGGCTCTATACCCCCAGTTAGGCTCTACACCCCCAGTTAGGCTCTACACCTCCTTGTAAAGTGGATTAATGTATGCCAGTAGGCTCTACACCCCCAGTTAGGCTCTACACCCCCTTGTAAAGTGGATTAATGTATCCCAGTTAGGCTCTACACCTCCTTGTTAGGCTCTACACCCCCAGTTAGGCTCTACACCCCCTTGTTAGGCTCTACACCCCCTTGTTAGGCTCTACACCCCCTTGTTAGGCTCTACACCCCCTTGTAAAGTGGATTAATGTATGCCAGTTAGGCTCTACACCCCCAGTTAGGCTCTACACCCCCAGTTAGGCTCTACACCCCCTTGTAAAGTGGATTAATGTATCCCAGTTAGGCTCTACACCTCCTTGTTAGGCTCTACACCCCCAGTTAGGCTCTACACCCCCAGTTAGGCTCTACACCCCCAGTTAGGCTCTACACCCCCTTGTAAAGTGGATTAATGTATCCCAGTTAGGCTCTACACCTCCTTGTTAGGCTCTACACCCCCTTGTTAGGCTCTACACCCCCTTGTTAGGCTCTACACCCCTTGTTAGGCTCTACACCCCCAGTTAGGCTCTACACCCCTTGTAAAGTGGATTAATGTATGCCAGTTAGGCTCTACACCCCCAGTTAGGCTCTACACCCCAGTTAGGCTCTACACCCCCTTGTAAAGTGGATTAATGTATCCCAGTTAGGCTCTACACCCCCAGTTAGGCTCTGCACCCCCTTGTTAGGCTCTACACCTCCTTGTTAGGCTCTACACCTCCTTGTTAGGCTCTACACCCCCAGTTAGGCTCTACACCCCCTTGTTAGGCTCTACACCCCCTTGTTAGGCTCTACACCCCCTTGTAAAGTGGATTAATGTATCCCTGTTAGGCTCTACACCCCCAGTTAGGTTCTACACCCCCAGTTAGGCTCTACACCCCCTTGTAAAGGGGATTAATGTATGCCAGTTAGGCTCTACACCCCCAGTTAGGCTCTACACCCCCAGTTAGGCTCTACACCCCCAGTTAGGCTCTACACCCCTTGTTAGGCTCTACACCCCCTTGTTAGGCTCTACACCCCTTGTTAGGCTCTACACCTCCTTGTTAGGCTCTACACCCCCAGTTAGGCTCTACACCCCTTGTTAGGCTCTACACCCCCTTGTTAGGCTCTACACCCCTTGTAAAGTGGATTAATGTATCCCTGTTAGGCTCTACACCCCAGTTAGGCTCTACACCCCCAGTTAGGCTCTACACCCCTTGTAAAGGGGATTAATGTATGCCAGTTAGGCTCTACACCCCCAGTTAGGCTCTACACCCCCAGTTAGGCTCTACACCCCCAGTTAGGCTCTACACCCCCAGTTAGGCTCTACACCCCCTTGTAAAGCTGATTAATGTGCTTCATTTTAAGAAGTGATTTGGACACATTTATGGACTAGACTACATGAGGTGTGATACTAACCTTATAGGACTATGGACTAGACTACATGAGGTGTGATACTAACCTTATAGGACTATGGACTAGACTACATGAGGTGTGATACTAACCTTATAGGACTATGGACTAGACTACATGAGGTGTGATACTAACCTTATAGGACTATGGGCTAGACTACATGAGGTGTGATACTAACCTTATAGGACTATGGACTAGACTACATGAGGTGTGATACTAACCTTATAGGACTATGGACTAGACTACATGAGGTGTGATACTAACCTTATAGGACTATGGGCTGGGCTACATGAGGTGTGACTAACATGACTATGGACTAGACTGAGGTGATACTAACCTTATAGGACTATGGACTAGACTACATGAGGTGTGATACTAACCTTATAGGACTATGGGCTGGGCTACATGAGGTGTGATACTAACCTTATAGGACTATGGACTAGGATACATGAGGTGTGATACTAACCTTATAGGACTATGGGCTGGGCTACATGAGGTGTGATACTAACCTTATAGGACTATGGACTAGACTACATGAGGTGTGATACTAACCTTATAGGACTATGGACTAGTCTACATGAGGTGTGATACTAACCTTATAGGACTATGGACTAGACTACATGAGGTGTGATACTAACCTTATAGGACTATGGACTAGACTATATGAGGTGTGATACTAACCTTATAGGACTATGGACTAGTCTACATGAGGTGTGATACTAACCTTATAGGACTATGGACTAGACTACATGAGGTGTGATACTAACCTTATAGGACTATGGACTAGACTATATGAGGTGTGATACTAACCTTATAGGACTATGGGCTAGACTACATGAGGTGTGATACTAACCTTATAGGACTATGGACTAGACTACATGAGGTGTGATACTAACCTTATAGGACTATGGACTAGACTACATGAGGTGTGATACTAACCTTATAGGACTATGGACTAGACTACATGAGGTGTGATACTAACCTTATAGGACTATGGACTAGACTACATGAGGTGTGATACTAACCTTATAGGACTATGGACTAGACTACATGAGGTGTGATACTATGATACAATTTTAAAGGCTATTGTCACCCATCAGACTATTCTTGATTTGATCTTGTCTTTACATGTACTAAATAATACATGTGTGGAATTAGTTTTGATTTAGAATGGACCATTATCATGCACCTGTCTCAGAACAGGGGGTAAAATACATGTGGCCGCTACCTCACTGTTGCCGCTACCTCACTGTGGCCGCTACCTCACTGTGGCCGCTACCTCACTGTGGCCGCTACCTCACTGTGGCCGCTACCTCACTGTGGCCGCTACCTCACTGTGGCCGCTACCTCAGGTCCTGGAGATTACAGCTGTCCTCACTGTGGCCGCTACCTCACTGTGGCCGTTACCTCAGGTCCTGGAGATTACAGCTGTGCTCACTGTGGCCGCTACCTCACTGTGGCCGTTATCTCAGGTCCTGGAGATTACAGCTGTCCTCACTGTGGCCGTTACCTCAGGTCCTGGAGATTACAGCTGTCCTGTGGCCGTTACCTCACTGTGGCCGCTACCTCAGGTCCTGGAGATTACAGCTGTCCTCACTGTGGCCGCTACCTCAGGTCCTGGAGATTACAGCTGTCCTCACTGTGGCCGCTACCTCAGGTCCTGGAGATTACAGCTGTCCTCACTGTGGCCGCTACCTCAGGTCCTGGAGATTACAGCTGTCCTCACTGTGGCCGCTACCTCACTGTGGCCGCTACCTCAGGTCCTGGAGATTACAGCTGTCCTCACTGTGGCCGTTACCTCAGGTCCTGGAGATTACAGCTGTCCTCACTGTGGCCGCTACCTCAGGTCCTGGAGATTACAGCTGTCCTCACTGTGGCCGCTACCTCAGGTCCTGGAGATTACAGCTGTCCTCACTGTGGCCGTTACCTCAGGTCCTGGAGATTACAGCTGTCCTGTGGCCGTTACCTCAGGTCCTGGAGATTACAGCTGTCCTGTGGCCGTTACCTCAGGTCCTGGAGATTACAGCTGTCCTGTGGCCGTTACCTCAGGTCCTGGAGATTACAGCTGTCCTGTGGCCGTTACCTCAGGTCCTGGAGATTACAGCTGTCCTGTGGCCGTTACCTCAGGTCCTGGAGATTACAGCTGTCCTGTGGCCGCTACCTCAGGTCCTGGAGATTACAGCTGTCCTGTGGCCGTTACCTCACTGTGGCCATTACCTCAGGTCCTGGAGATTACAGCTGTCCTCACTGTGGCCGTTACCTCAGGTCCTGGAGATTACAGCTGTCCTGTGGCCGTTACCTCAGGTCCTGGAGATTACAGCTGTCCTGTGGCCGCTACCTCAGGTCCTGGAGATTACAGCTGTCCTGTGGCCGCTACCTCACTGTGGCCGTTACCTCAGGTCCTGGAGATTACAGCTGTCCTCACTGTGGCCGTTACCTCAGGTCCTGGAGATTACAGCTGTCCTCACTGTGGCCGTTACCTCACTGTGGCCGTTACCTCACTGTGGCCGTTACCTCAGGTCCTGGAGATTACAGCTGTCCTCACTGTGGCCGTTACCTCAGGTCCTGGAGATTACAGCTGTCCTCACTGTGGCTGTTACCTCACTGTGGCCGTTACCTCAGGTTGTCTTCTGTATTTAGTTTGATAGCAGCCCAATTTTTTTTCACTTTCCTGATTTGGAAAAGTTTTCTGAAGAATGTGTTTGGTCCAGTAATAAAACACAAAGATGAAAACCGTGGTGGAAATTACCATCGTTTTCAGATTTATTTTCTTCCCATAATTGGAAAAAAAAGGCTCTTGAAAGAAAAGCCAGTGAGATTTGAAATAATTATCTCCAGTGTGTGTATAGAAACCCCTCGCCGCAGAGTGTGTAGGAGTCCTCTGAGCTTGGGCAATTACACGAAGACAAGTGCTGCGGAGTCCCAGGTGTCTGTTCTTCGCTATAGCAGTGTAGCACAGCGGGCACTGTAGTACCCACTCACAGAGCACCAGACCGGTGATGAACGCTACCCTTTTTATGTAACGGTGGCTAATTAAAACTCCGTCGTTCTATTATCTGTCGTTCTGTTATCTCCGTCGTTCTGTTATCTCCGTCGTTCTATTATCTCCGTCGTTCTATTATCTCCGTCGTTCTATTATCTCTGCTGAGCGCCGAGCCACGGTGAAGAGTACGGCGGAGAGATCCCATGTCCGTCTGTATTGAAGATAACTCAATAGGCCTGGTGGATGTTATTCATCTGTCTACTGTGTATTCAGTCCATCCAGGCCCCCTTCTCCTCCTTGTAGTACGATGCCATCATTCTCAAGCCCTCTTTTTGTTCATTGGGTGAAACATTAACATGTGGAAATCCATGTTTTAGATGTAACACAACGGTTAGAAGATGAGGACGTCTGCAGTTGTAGTCAGAATTGACTAATATATTTGAATACGTTTTTTTTTTTAAATGCCGTCAATTCTCTTTTTTGAACCTTTTTATTTAACTAGGCATGTCTGTTAAGAACAAATTCTTATTTTCAATGACGGCCTACCGGGGAACAGTGGGTTAACTGCCTTGTTCAGGTGCAGAAACCACTAGGCTACCTCCTACCCACTGTCCAGGGGCCACGGGTCTGTATCATATCCTACCCACTGTCCAGGGGCCACGGGTCTGTATCATATCCTACCCACTGTCCAGGGGCCACAGGTCTATCATATCCTACCCACTGTCCAGGGGCCACGGGTCTGTATCATACCCTACCCACTGTCCAGGGGCCACGGGTCTGTATCATATCCTACCCACTGTCCAGGGGCCACGGGTCTGTATCATATCCTACCCACTGTCTAGGGGACACGGGTCTGTATCATATCCTACCCACTGTCCAGAGGCCACAGGTCTATCATATTCTACCCACTGTCTAGGGGCCACGGGTCTGTATCATATCCTACCCACTGTCTAGGGGCCACGGGTCTGTATCATATCCTACCCACTGTCCAGGGGACACGGGTCTATCATATCCTACCCACTGTCCAGGGGCCACGGGTCTGTATCATATTCTACCCACTGTCCAGGGGCCACGGGTCTATCATATCCTACCCACTGTCCAGGGGACACAGGTCTGTATCATATCCTACCCACTGTCCAGGGGCCACGGGTCTATCATATCCTACCCACTGTCCAGGGGACACAGGTCTGTATCATATCCTACCCACTGTCTAGGGGACACAGGTCTATCATATCCTACCCACTTTCCAGGGGCCACAGGTCTGTATCATATTCTACCCACTGTCCAGGGGCCACAGGTCTATCATATCCTACCCACTGTCCAGGGGCCACAGGTCTGTATCGTATCATATCCTACCCACTGTCCAGGGGCCACAGGTCTGTATCGTATCATATCCTACCCACTGTCCAGGGGACACAGGTCTATCATATCCTACCCACTGTCCAGGGGCCACAGGTCTGTATCATATCCTACCCACTGTCCAGGGGCCACAGGTCTGTATCATATTCTACCCACTGTCCAGGGGCCACAGGTCTGTATCGTATCATATCCTACCCACTGTCCAGGGGCCACAGGTCTGTATCGTATCATATCCTACCCACTGTCCAGGGGCCACAGGTCTGTATCATATCCTGTCCTCTAACCACAAGGCTACCTGCCCCCCCCCCCCCCCCCACACTCTAACCACTAGGTCTGTATCATATCCTACCCACTGTCCAGGGGCCCCAGTCACATGCATACTAAAACACTCGGTGTATTGTAACGTTCTGTTATTGCTCTGAGTTGATGATGTCATCCCCGCAGTTGATTTCTCCATTGTCTGTCTATGCGATCTAGTAGTCCTAGGTTACTACTGGCTCCCAAAATGCCACCCTAATACCTAATTGGGTCCTGGTCAGAAGTAGTGCACTGAATAGGGTGCGGTGTGGGACACACGGCGTAGATTCTAATTCAGAACCCTGTTCCCATCTGTTACGTTGAATCCCCACATAAACCAGTTAACAGACACTTTGGCCCATTTTCTTTTTTTGTGTGTGTGTCTGTTGTCTTGATAATCAGCCGTTTAATAATGCTCAGCATCAATATGCTCTTTTTAAACCCCCCATTTTGCTTTAGTTAATGGAGTCGCAGAGAGGCGGTCAGTGAATTGCTCTGGGGGTTAATGACATTAAGATATGTTTGTAAAGGGCTAAATTAAATCAGTCGTAGATTGTAGCTCCGTCAAGTCATGCCAGACAACCAGACAACCCCATTGAAGAAAGAGAGTGGGGGAGAGAGCGAGAGGGGGGGGGGGGGGGGGGGAGATTCCTACTCTAACCTCCTCGCAGCAAATGCACTTATGTTGTAGGGACATAAAGTAAATGGGTCTGGGACGTGAATGGAGCTAAATGGTTATTGGTGCTAGCTGGGTCTCTACTGGCTTCCGGCTGGTCCTGTTATCCCTGTTGCTTCATCGGTTTATGCTGCTGCTGCTACTCTGTCATATCCATCACTCCAGTATCCCTGTCCCCTTACCCCCTATACATATCTACCTCCATCACTCCAGTATCCCTGTCCCCTTCCCCCTATACATATCTACCTCCATCACTCCAGTATCCCTGTCTCCTTACCCCCTATACATATCTACCTCCATCACTCCAGTATCCCTGTCCCCTTCCCCCTATACATATCTACCTCCATCACTCCAGTATCCCTGTCCCCTTCCCCCTATACATATCTACCTCCATCACTCCAGTATCCCTGTCCCCTTCCCCCTATACATATCTACCTCCATCACTCCAGTATCCCTGTCCCCTTCCCCCTATACATATCTACCTCCATCACTCCAGTATCCCTGTCTCCTTACCCCTATACATATCTACCTCCATCACTCCAGTATCCCTGTCTCCTTACCCCTATACATATCTACCTCCATCACTCCAGTATCCCTGTCTCCTTCCCCCTATACATATCCATCACTACAGTATCCCTGTCTCCTTACCCCTATACATATCCATCACTACAGTATCCCTGTCTCCTTCCCCCTATACATATCCATCACTACAGTATCCCTGTCTCCTTCCCCCTATACATATCCATCACTCCAGTATCCCTGTCTCCTTCCCCCTATACATATCTACCTCCATCACTATAGTATCCCTGTCTCCTTACCCCCTATACATATCTACCTCCATCACTCCAGTATCTCTGTCTCCTTACCCCTATACATATCTACCTCCATCACTCCAGTATCTCTGTCTCCTTACCCCCTATACATATCTACCTCCATCACTCCAGTATCCCTGTCCCCTTACCCCCTATACATATCTACCTCCATCACTCCAGTATCCCTGTCCCCTTACCCCTATACATATCTACCTCCATCACTCCAGTATCTCTGTCTCCTTACCCCTATACATATCTACCTCCATCACTCCAGTATCCCTGTCCCCTTCCCCCTATACATATCTACCTCCATCACTCCAGTATCCCTGTCTCCTTACCCCTATACATATCTACCTCCATCACTCCAGTATCCCTGTCTCCTTACCCCCTATACATATCTACCTCCATCACTCCAGTATCCCTGTCCCCTTACCCCTATACATATCTACCTCCATCACTCCAGTATCCCTGTCTCCTTACCCCCTATACATATCTACCTCCATCACTCCAGTATCCCTGTCCCCTTCCCCCTATACATATCTACCTCCATCACTCCAGTATCCCTGTCTCCTTACCCCTATACATATCCATCACTACAGTATCCCTGTCCCCTTACCCCTATACATATCTACCTCCATCACTCCAGTATCCCTGTCTCCTTCCCCCTATACATATCTACCTCCATCACTCCAGTATCCCTGTCCCCTTCCCCCTATACATATCTACCTCCATCACTCCAGTATCCCTGTCTCCTTACCCCCTATACATATCTACCTCCATCACTCCAGTATCCCTGTCTCCTTACCCCCTATACATATCTACCTCCATCACTCCAGTATCTCTGTCTCCTTACCCCCTATACATATCTACCTCCATCACTCCAGTATCCCTGTCCCCTTCCCCCCTATACATATCTACCTCCATCACTCCAGTATCCCTGTCCCCTTACCCCTATACATATCTACCTCCATCACTCCAGTATCCCTGTCTCCTTACCCCTATACATATCTACCTCCATCACTCCAGTATCCCTGTCCCCTTCCCCCTATACATATCTACCTCCATCACTCCAGTATCCCTGTCCCCTTACCCCTATACATATCTACCTCCATCACTCCAGTATCCCTGTCCCCTTCCCCCTATACATATCTACCTCCATCACTCCAGTATCCCTGTACATGTTAATATGGTACTGACCCTGTATATAGTCACCTTACCCCTATACATATCTACCTCCATCACTCCAGTATCTCTGTCTCCTTACCCCTATACATATCTACCTCCATCACTCCAGTATCTCTGTCTCCTTACCCCTATACATATCCATCACTACAGTATCCCTGTCCCCTTACCCCTATACATATCTACCTCCATCACTCCAGTATCCCTGTCTCCTTACCCCTATACATATCTACCTCCATCACTCCAGTATCCCTGTCTCCTTACCCCTATACATATCCATCACTACAGTATCCCTGTCTCCTTACCCCTATACATATCCATCACTACAGTATCCCTGTCTCCTTACCCCTATACATATCCATCACTACAGTATCCCTGTCTCCTTCCCCCTATACATATCCATCACTACAGTATCCCTGTCTCCTTACCCCTATACATATCTACCTCCATCACTACAGTATCCCTGTCTCCTTCCCCCTATACATATCTACCTCCATCACTACAGTATCCCTGTCTCCTTCCCCCTATACATATCCATCACTACAGTATCCCTGTCTCCTTCCCCCTATACATATCCATCACTACAGTATCCCTGTCTCCTTACCCCTATACATATCCATCACTACAGTATCCCTGTCACCTTACCCCTATACATATCCATCACTACAGTATCCCTGTCACCTTACCCCTATACATATCCATCACTACAGTATCCCTGTCTCCTTACCCCTATACATATCCATCACTCCAGTATCCCTGTCTCCTTACCCCTATACATATCTACCTCCATCACTACAGTATCCCTGTCTCCTTCCCCCTATACATATCTACCTCCATCACTACAGTATCCCTGTCTCCTTCCCCCTATACATATCCATCACTACAGTATCCCTGTCTCCTTACCCCTATACATATCCATCACTACAGTATCCCTGTCACCTTACCCCTATACATATCCATCACTACAGTATCCCTGTCTCCTTACCCCTATACATATCCATCACTACAGTATCCCTGTCTCCTTACCCCTATACATATCCATCACTACAGTATCCCTGTCTCCTTACCCCTATACATATCCATCACTCCAGTATCCCTGTACATTGTTAATATGGTACTGACCCTGTATATAGTCACCGTCCCCCTATACATATCTACCTCCATCACTCCAGTATCCCTCGCCCCTTCCCCCTATACATATCTACCTCCATCACTCCAGTATCCCTGTCTCCTTCCCCCTATACATATCTACCTCCATCACTCCAGTATCCCTGTCTCCTTACCCCCTATACATATCTACCTCCATCACTCCAGTATCCCTGTCTCCTTCCCCCTATACATATCTACCTCCATCACTCCAGTATCCCTGTCTCCTTACCCCCTATACATTTCTACCTCCATCACTCCAGTATCCTTGTCTCCTTACCCCTATACATATCTACCTCCATCACTCCAGTATCCCTGTCTCCTTCCCCTATACATATCTACCTCCATCACTCCAGTATCCCTCGCCCCTTCCCCCTATACATATCTACCTCCATCACTCCAGTATCCCTGTCCCCTTCCCCCTATACATATCTACCTCCATCACTCCAGTATCCCTCGCCCCTTCCCCCTATACATATCTACCTCCATCACTCCAGTATCCCTGTCTCCTTCCCCTTATACATATCTACCTACATCACTCCAGTATCCCTGTCTCCTTCCCCCTCTACATATCTACCTCCATCACTCCAGTATCCCTGTACATTGTTAATATGGTACTGAGCCTGTATGTAGTCACCTTACCACTATACATATCTACCTCCATCACTCCAGTATCCCTGTACATTTTTTATATGCTACTGATCCTGTATGTAGTCACCTTACCCCCTATACATATCTATCTCTATCACTCCAGTATCCCTGTCTCCTTCCCCCTATACATATCTACCTCCATCACTCCAGTATCCCTGTCTCCTTCCCCCTATACATATCCATCACTACAGTATCCCTGTCTCCTTACCCCTATACATATCCATCACTACAGTATCCCTGTCCCCTTCCCCCTATACATATCTACCTACATCACTACAGTATCCCTGTACATGTTAATATGGTACTGACCCTGTATATAGTCACCTTCCCCCTATACATATCTACCTCCATCACTCCAGTATCCCTGTCCCCTTCCCCCTATACATATCTACCTCCATCACGACAGTATCCCTGTACATGTTAATATGGTACTGACCCTGTATATAGTCACCTTCCCCCTATACATATCTACCTCCATCACTCCAGTATCCCTGTCCCCTTCCCCCTATACATATCTACCTCCATCACTACAGTATCCCTGTACATTGTTGATAGAAACTGGGGTTCAGGCTGGGAAACAGTGCAGATAGAAACTGGGGTTCAGGCTGGAAGACGGACGGTGCAGATAGAAACTGGGGTTCAGGCTGGAAGACGGACGGTGCAGATAGAAACTGGGGTTCAGGTTGGGAGACGGGACGGTGCAGATAGAAACTGGGGTTCAGGTTAGAAGGCGGACGGTGCAGATAGAAACTGGGGTTCAGGTTGGAAGGCGGACGGTGCAGATAGAAACTGGGGTTCAGGCTGGGAAACGGTGCAGATAGAAACTGGGGTTCAGGTTGGAAGGCGGACGGTGCAGATAGAAACTGGGGTTCAGGTTGGAAGGCGGACGGTGCAGATAGAAACTGGGGTTCAGGTTGGAAGGCGGACGGTGCAGATAGAAACTGGGGTTCAGGTTGGAAGGCGGACGGTGCAGATAGAAACTGGGGTTCAGGCTGGCGGACGGTGCAGATAGAAACTGGGGTTCAGGCTGGGAGACGGACGGTGCAGATAGAAACTGGGGTTCAGGTTGGAAGGCGGACGGTGCAGATAGACGGTGCAGATAGAAACTGGGGTTCAGGCTGGAAGACGGACGGTGCAGATAGAAACTGGGGTTCAGGTTGGAAGGCGGACGGTGCAGATAGAAACTGGGGTTCAGGTTGGAAGGCGGACGGTGCAGATAGAAACTGGGGTTCAGGCTGGAAGACGGACGGTGCAGATAGAAACTGGGGTTCAGGCTGGAAGGCGGACGGTGCAGATAGACGGTGCAGATAGTGCCGATATGAAAACCACACCACAAATAGAAGTACAAAAAACTAAATGTGTTCAATCAAACAGCATATTAATTATACGTGATATACTCAGCATACAATAAACACATGTTTTATGTGAGAGTTAGACTACATGGAGGAGATTACTGATTACCCTGATTACCCAGGCTTCATGGAGGAGATTCCTGATTACCCAGGCTACATGGAGGAGATTACTGATTACCCTGATTACCCAGGCTTCATGGAGGAGATTACTGATTCGTCTGGGTCATCAGGCTGACCTCCAGGCTACATGGAGGAGATTACTGATTACCCTGATTACCCAGGCTTCATGGAGGAGATTACTGACTCGTCTGGGTCATCAGGCTGACCTCCAGGCTACATGGAGGAGATTACTGATTACCCTGATTACCCAGGCTTCATGGAGGAGATTACTGATTACCCTGATTACCCAGGCTTCATGGAGGAGATTACTGATTCGTCTGGGTCATCAGGCTGGCCTCCAGTCTTCATGGAGGAGATTACTGACTAGTCTGGGTCATCAGGCTGACCTCCAGTCTTCATGGAGGAGATTACTGACTAGTCTGGGTCATCAGGCTGACCTCCAGGCTACATGGAGGAGATTACTGAGTAGTTTGGGTCATCAGGCTGACCTCCAGGCTACATGGAGGAGATTACTGAGTAGTTTGGGTCATCAAACTAGGTAAACTGGGACCTGGTAGAATCCATTGATGGGTTTTAGGTAAACTGTCTGGGACCTGGTAGAATCCATTGATGGGTTTAGGTAAACTGGGACCTGGTAGAATCCATTGAAGGGTTTAGGTAAACTGTCTGGGACCTGGTAGAATCCATTGATGGGTTTAGGTAAACTGGGACCTGGTAGAATCCATTGAAGGGTTTAGGTAAACTGTCTGGGACCTGGTAGAATCCATTGAAGGGTTTAGGTAAACTGTCTGGGACCTGGTAGAATCCATTGAAGGGTTTAGGTAAACTGTCTGGGACCTGGTAGAATCCATTGATGGGTTTAGGTAAACTGGGACCTGGTAGAATCCATTGAAGGGTTTAGGTCAACTGGGACCTGGTAGAATCCATTGATGGGTTTAGGTAAACTGTCTGGGACCTGGTAGAATCCATTGGAGGGTTTAGGTAAACTGGGACCTGGTAGAATCCATTGATGGGTTTAGGTAAACTGGGACCTGGTAGAATCCATTGAAGGGTTTAGGTAAACTGGGACCTGGTAGAATCCATTGAAGGGTTTAGGTAAACTGGGACCTGGTAGAATCCATTGAAGGGTTTAGGTAAACTGGGACCTGGTAGAATCCATTGAAGGGTTTAGGTAAACTGAGACCTGGTAGAATCCATTGAGGGGTTTAGGTAAACTGGGACCTGGTAGAATCCATTGAGGGGTTTAGGTAAACTGGGACCTGGTAGAATCCATTGATGGGTTTTAGGTAAACTGGGACCTGGTAGAATCCATTGATGGGTTTTAGGTAAACTGTCTGGGACCTGGTAGAATCCATTGATGGGTTTAGGTAAACTGGGACCTGGTAGAATCCATTGAAGGGTTTAGGTAAACTGTCTGGGACCTGGTAGAATCCATTGATGGGTTTAGGTAAACTGGGACCTGGTAGAATCCATTGAAGGGTTTAGGTAAACTGTCTGGGACCTGGTAGAATCCATTGAAGGGTTTAGGTAAACTGTCTGGGACCTGGTAGAATCCATTGAAGGGTTTAGGTAAACTGTCTGGGACCTGGTAGAATCCATTGATGGGTTTAGGTAAACTGGGACCTGGTAGAATCCATTGAAGGGTTTAGGTCAACTGGGACCTGGTAGAATCCATTGATGGGTTTAGGTAAACTGTCTGGGACCTGGTAGAATCCATTGGAGGGTTTAGGTAAACTGGGACCTGGTAGAATCCATTGGAGGGTTTAGGTAAACTGGGACCTGGTAGAATCCATTGATGGGTTTAGGTAAACTGGGACCTGGTAGAATCCATTGAAGGGTTTAGGTAAACTGGGACCTGGTAGAATCCATTGATGGGTTTAGGTAAACTGGGACCTGGTAGAATCCATTGATGGGTTTAGGTAAACTGGGACCTGGTAGAATCCATTGATGGGTTTAGGTAAACTGGGACCTGGTAGAATCCATTGAAGGGTTTAGGTAAACTGGGACCTGGTAGAATCCATTGATGGGTTTAGGTAAACTGGGACCTGGTAGAATCCATTGATGGGTTTAGGTAAACTGTCTGGGACCTGGTAGAATCCATTGATGGGTTTAGGTAAACTGTCTGGGACCTGGTAGAATCCATTGAAGGGTTTAGGTAAACTGGGACCTGGTAGAATCCATTGATGGGTTTAGGTAAACTGGGACCTGGTAGAATCCATTGATGGGTTTAGGTAAACTGGGACCTGGTAGAATCCATTGAGGGGTTTAGGTAAACTGGGACCTGGTAGAATCCATTGAGGGGTTTAGGTAAACTGTCTGGGACCTGGTAGAATCCATTGAGGGGTTTAGGTAAACTGTCTGGGACCTGGTAGAATCCATTGATGGGTTTAGGTAAACTGTCTGGGACCTGGTAGAATCCATTGAAGGGTTTAGGTAAACTGGGACCTGGTAGAATCCATTGGAGGGTTTAGGTAAACTGGGACCTGGTAGAATCCATTGATGGGTTTAGGTAAACTGTCTGGGACCTGGTAGAATCCATTGAAGGGTTTAGGTAAACTGGGACCTGGTAGAATCCATTGATGGGTTTAGGTAAACTGGGACCTGGTAGAATCCATTGATGGGTTTAGGTAAACTGTCTGGGAGATATGAGTATTGATGAAAGTACATAATTGGTGCACATTAATGTTGTAAATAAACAAGATTTTGAGTTTCTTAACCAAAGATGCAGATGGCGCCAGGCATTTTCTTTTGTATGATGAGTAATCTGTGTAGGTAGGAGACGTCTGTACTGGCTCAGACAATATTACAGTACATGAGAGATGGGTCAACGCAGGTCTAGTGTAGGAGGAATGGGAAAACATTTCAGTCTCTCGATGTGCAAAACTGATAGAGACATACCCCAAGCGACTTACAGCTGTAATCGCAGCAAAAGGTGGCGCTACAAAGTATTAACTTGAGGGGGCTGAATAATTATGCACACCCAATTTTTCAGTTTTTGATTTGTTAAAAAAGTTTGAAATATCCAATAAATGTCGTTCCACTTCATGATTGTGTCCCACTTGTTGTTGATTCTTCACAAAAAAATACAGTTTTATATCTTTATGTTTGAAGCCTGAAATGTGTCAAAAGGTCGCAAAGTTCAAGGGGGCCGAATACTTTCGCAAGGCACTGTAGGTCTGTAACAGTTTGGGTCCAGGGTGTCTCCCCCTTTGAAGAGGGGGATGACTGCGGCAGCTTTCCAATCCTTGGGGATCTCAGACTATATGAAAGAGAGGTTGAACAGGCTGGTAATAGGGGTTGGGACAATGGCGGCGGATAGTTTCAGAAATAGAGGGTCCAGATTGTCAAGCCCAGCTGATTTGTACGGGTCCAGGTTTTGCAGCTCTTTCAGAACATCGGCTATCTGGATTTGGGTAAAGGAGAACCTGGAGAGGCTTGGGCGAGTAGCTGCAGGGGGTGGGGGGGGCGCTGTTAGCCAAGGTTGGAGTAGCCAGGAGGAAGGCATGGCCAGCCGTTGAGAAATGCTTGTTGAAGTTTTCGATAATCATGGATTTATCGGTGGTGACCGTGTTACCTAGCCTCAGTGCAGTGGGCAGCTGGGAGGAGGTGCTCTTGTTTTCCATGGACTTCAGTGTCCCAGAACTTTTTGGAGTTAGAGCTACAGGATGCAAATTTCTGCCTGAAGAAGCTGGCCTTAGCTTTCCTGACTGACTGTGTGTATTGGTTCCTGACTTCCCTGAACAGTTGCATATCGCGGGGACTATTCGATGCTATTGCAGTCTGCCACAGGATGTTTTTGTGCTGTTCGAGGGCAGTCAGGTCTGGAGTGAACCAAGGGCTATATCTGTTCTTTGTTCTGCATTTTTTGAACGGAGCATGCTTATCTAAAATGGTGAGGAAGTTACTTTTAAAGAATGACCTGGCATCCTCAACTGACGGGATGAGGTCAATATCCTTCCAGGATACCCGGGCCAGGTCGATTAGAAAGGCCTGCTCGCAGAAGTGTTTTAGGGAGCGTTTGACAGTGATTAGGGGTGGTCGTTTGACTGCGGATCCGTAGCGGATACAGGCAATGAGGCAGTGATCGCTGAGATCCTGGTTGAAGACAGCGGAGGTGTATTTGGAGGGCCAGTTGGTCAGGATGACGTCTATGAGGGTGCCCTTGTTTACAGATTTAGGGTTGACCTGGTGGGTTCCTTGATGATTTGTGTGAGATTGAGGGCATCTAGCTTAGATTATGGGACTGCCGGGGTGTTAAGCATATCCCAGTTTAGGTCACCTAACAGAACAAACTCTGGAGCTAGATGGGGGGGCGATCAATTCACAAATGGTGTCCAGGGCACAGCTGGGAGCTGAGGGGGGTCGGTAGCAGGCGGCAACAGTGAGAGACTTATTTCTGGAGAGAGTAATTTTTTAATTAGTAGTTCGAACTGTTTGGGTATGGACCTGGAAAGTATGATATTACTTTGCAGGCTATCTCTGCAGTAGACTGCAACTCCTCCCCTTTGGCAGTTCTATCTTGACGAAAAATGTTATAGTTGGGTATGGAAATCCCAGAATTTTTGGTGGCCTTCCTGAGCCAGGATTCAGACATGGCAAGGACATCAGGGTTAGCGGAGTGTGCTAAAGCAGTGAGTAAAACAAACTTAGGGAGGAGGCTTCTGATGTTGACATGCATGGAACCAAGGCTTTTCGATCACAGAAGTCAACAAATGAGGGTGCCTGGGGACATGCAGGGCCTGGGTTTACCTCCACATCACCCGCAGAAACAGAGGAGGAGTAGTATGAGGGTGCAGCTAAAGGCTATCAAAACTGGTCGCCTAGAGCGTTGGGGACAAAGAATAAAAGGAGCAGTTTTCTGGGCATGGTAGAATATATTCAGGGCATAATGCGCAGACAGGGGTATGGTGGGGTGCGGGTGCAGCGGAGGTAAGCCCAGGCCCCGGGTGATGATGAGAGAGGTTGCATCTCTGGACATGCTGGTTGTAATGGGTGAGGTCACCGCATGTGTGGGACAAAGGAGGTATCTGGGGTATGGAGAGTGGAACTAGGGGCTCCATTGTAAACTAAAACAAGTATTCAACAGAATTAGGTCGCCTGGTTGGAAACCTGTCTCTTTGGAAGCTGTTCTCTCCCTGGCAGCTCCAGCTGATCTACTGGGGTCAGAGTGAACGGTACAACAGGGCTTCTCCACCTGATCTACTGGGGTCAGAGTGAACAGACTGCAGTACAACAGGGCTTCTCCACCTGATCTACTGGGGTCAGTGTTTAGCTTGAATGGGATCTCCACCACCAGGGCCTTTTGAAGCCACAGTGTCTGTAATCTATCATCTGATTCCCGGACCAGTGCTTTGTTTCGTCCTCCTTTTCTCTGCTTCCTGCCCCCCCCAGACAGGAAGCAACAGCTTGTCAGTATAGCTAGAGGTCAGAGGTGTCTGTAGAGGTATAGACCCGAGGTCACAGTCCCCACTGACCCCTGACAGAGAGGTTACAGACAGTCAGAGCCAGACTGACCACCATAACTTTAAAACAAAACAATACTTTTTTGTTCTTTTTTTTTTTTTTGAAAAATATTTTAGTTTGTGAAATTTACACGTGGAGGACCACTGTTTTTGTATGTAAATAAAAATATTTCTCTCCTAAATGAACGGTGACTAACTCATCTCCTCTGTCCTCCCCTGTAGGTGACGGTGAAGATGTATAAACGTGGATCTCCGGGCTGGCTGGGGAAGCCCCTGACGTCCACCAGCACCATCCCCCACAACACACAGGTCATCTTCCGGATCAACGGAGAGGAAACGGACGCCAGGATCCCCGCTAACACCATCCAAAGCATCACACTCAGCATATGACTCTTTTTTTTCCCCCCTTGGTTACGGCCCAAATGTCGCCCTATATAGTACACTACTTTTAGTGTCACCCTATATAGTACACTACTTTTAGTGCGCTGGTATATGGACTAGGGTGCCATTTTGGGATCCATCACAGACAGTGGATCTGTATGAGAAACTAGCCTGTTCTCCACGGTCTGCAGGTTTTAAGTGTGTGTGTGTGCAGTTTTCTAAACTACCAGGTTAGGTATCTGTTGAATCAGACTCTATTTACACTAATTTACCAAACTAGATTTTTTGGGCCCTTAAGACCAGAAGGGTGAAAGGGATTGTTGGTAACTGAAGGACCCTGGAGTCCGGCTTCAGGGACCTCCTTCTATACTAGTTATCACACAACAATAACAATATATACCTGCTGTTTTTAATTATGTATATGAGTACCTTTTTATCACATGGATCACTTAGTTGTGCTCCACAGCATCCTGCAGGCCAGCAAACATCCCTCAACCACAGCCTCCTGCAGGCCACCAAACATCCCTTACCCACAGCTACACAGCCTCCTGCAGGCCACCAAACATCCCTCAACCACAGCCTCCTGCAGGCCACCAAACATCCCTCAACCACAGCCTCCTGCAGGCCAGCAAACATCCCTCAACCACAGCCTCCTGCAGGCCACCAAACATCCCTTACCCACAGCCTCCTGCAGGCCACCAAACATCCCTCAACCACAGCTACACAGCCTCCTGCAGGCCACCAAACATCCCTCAACCACAGCCTCCTGCAGGCCACCAAACATCCCTCAACCACAGCCTCCTGCAGGCCACCAAACATCCCTTACCCACAGCTACACAGCCTCCTGCAGGCCACCAAACATCCCTCAACCACAGCCTCCTGCAGGCCACCAAACATCCCTCAACCACAATATTCTGCTGGCCACCAAACATCCCTTACCCACAGCCTCCTGCAGGCCACCAAACATCCCTCAACCACAGCCTCCTGCAGGCCACCAAACATCCCTCAACCACAGCCTCCTGCAGGCCACCAAACATCCCTTACCCACAGCTACACAGCCTCCTGCAGGCCACCAAACATCCCTCAACCACAGCCTCCTGCAGGCCACCAAACATCCCTCAACCACAGTATTCTGCTGGCCACCAAACATCCCTTACCCACAGCCTCCTGCAGGCCACCAAACATCCCTCAACCACAGCCTCCTGCAGGCCACCAAACATCCCTCAACCACATCTACACAGCCCCCTGCAGGCCACCAAACATCCCTCAACCACAGCCTCCTGCAGGCCACCAAACATCCCTCAACCACAGCCTCCTGCAGGCCACCAAACATCCCTCAACCACAGCCACACAGCCTCCTGCAGGCCACCAAACATCCCTCAACCACAGCTACACAGCCTCCTGCAGGCCACCAAACATCCCTCAACCACAGCCTCCTGCAGGCCACCAAACATCCCTTACCCACAGCCTCCTGCAGGCCACCAAACATCCATCAACCACAGCCTCCTGCAGGCCACCAAACATCCCTCAACCACAGCCTCCTGCAGGCCACCAAACATCCCTTACCCACAGCTACACAGCCTCCTGCAGGCCACCAAACATCCCTCAACCACAGCCTCCTGCAGGCCACCAAACATCCCTCAACCACAGTATTCTGCTGGCCACCAAACATCCCTTACCCACAGCCTCCTGCAGGCCACCAAACATCCATCAACCACAGCCTCCTGCAGGCCACCAAACATCCCTCAACCACATCTACACAGCCCCCTGCAGGCCACCAAACATCCCTCAACCACAGCCTCCTGCAGGCCACCAAACATCCCTCAACCACAGCCTCCTGCAGGCCACCAAACATCCCTCAACCACAGCCTCCTGCAGGCCACCAAACATCCCTCAACCACAGCCTCCTGCAGGCCACCAAACATCCCTCAACCACAGCCTCCTGCAGGCCACCAAACATCCCTCAACCACAGCCTCCTGCAGGCCACCAAACATCCCTCAACCACAGCCTCCTGCAGGCCACCAAACATCCCTCAACCACAGCCTCCTGCAGGCCACCAAACATCCCTCAACCACAGCCTCCTGCAGGCCACCAAACATCCTCAACCACAGCCTCCTGCAGGCCACCAAACATCCCTCAACCACAGCCTCCTGCAGGCCACCAAACATCCCTCAACCACAGCCTCCTGCAGGCCACCAAACATCCCTCAACCACAGCTCCACTTGTCACCCTGTAGTCAAACCATTGTTATGCTGAAAATCTGTATCATAATCAGCACTTAGCCTAATGTAAACTCCCCCCCCCCCACTTAGCCTAATGTAAACTCCCCCCACTTAGCCTAATGTAAACTCCCCCCACTTAGCCTAATGTAAACTCCCCCACTTAGCCTAATGTAAACTCCCCCCCCCCCCACTTAGCCTAATGTAAACTCCCCCCCCACTTAGCCTAATGTAAACTCCCCCCCACTTAGCCTAATGTAAACTCCCCCCCCCCCACTTAGCCTAATGTAAACTCCCCCCCCCCACTTAGCCTAATGTAAACTCCCCCCACTTAGCCTAATGTAAACTCCCCCCCCACTTAGCCTAATGTAAACTCCCCCCCACTTAGCCTAATGTAAACTCCCCCCCCCACTTAGCCTAATGTAAACTCCCCCCCACTTAGCCTAATGTAAACTCCCCCACTTAGCCTAATGTAAACTCCCCCCCCACTTAGCCTAATGTAAACCCCCCACTTAGCCTAATGTAAACTCCCCCCCCTTAGCCTAATGTAAACTCCCCCCTTAGCCTAATGTAAACTCCCCCCCCACTTAGCCTAATGTAAACTCCCCCCACTTAGCCTAATGTAAACTCCCCCTTAGCCTAATGTAAACTCCCCCCCCCCTTAGCCTAATGTAAACTCCCCCCTTAGCCTAATGTAAACTCCCCCCTTAGCCTAATGTAAACTCCCCCCCTTAGCCTAATGTAAACTCCCCCTTAGCCTAATGTAAACTCCCCCCCACTTAGCCTAATGTAAACTCCCCCCCCCCCCTTAGCCTAATGTAAACTCCCCCCTTAGCCTAATGTAAACTCCCCCCCCCCTTAGCCTAATGTAAACTCCCCCCACTTAGCCTAATGTAAACTCCCCCCTTAGCCTAATGTAAACTCCCCCCTTAGCCTAATGTAAACTCCCCCCTTAGCCTAATGTAAACTCCCCCACTTAGCCTAATGTAAACTCCCCCCCCCCCCCTTAGCCTAATGTAAACTCCCCCCTTAGCCTAATGTAAACTCCCCCCACTTAGCCTAATGTAAACTCCCCCCACTTAGCCTAATGTAAACTCCCCCACTTAGCCTAATGTAAACTCCCCCCACTTAGCCTAATGTAAACTCCCCCCACTTAGCCTAATGTAAACTCCCCCCACTTAGCCTAATGTAAACTCCCCCACTTAGCCTAATGTAAACTCCCCCCACTTAGCCTAATGTAAACTCCCCCCCCCCTTAGCCTAATGTAAACTCCCCCCACTTAGCCTAATGTAAACTCCCCCCCACTTAGCCTAATGTAAACTCCCCCCCCACTTAGCCTAATGTAAACTCCCCCACTTAGCCTAATGTAAACTCCCCCCCCCACTTAGCCTAATGTAAACTCCCCCACTTAGCCTAATGTAAACTCCCCCCCACTTAGCCTAATGTAAACTCCCCCCCCCCACTTAGCCTAATGTAAACTCCCCCCACTTAGCCTAATGTAAACTCCCCCCCCCCCACTTAGCCTAATGTAAACTCCCCCCCACTTAGCCTAATGTAAACTCCCCCCACTTAGCCTAATGTAAACTCCCCCCACTTAGCCTAATGTAAACTCCCCCCCACTTAGCCTAATGTAAACTCCCCCCCCCCCGTTCACACATGGACTCGCCTTGTTCCATCCGCGGTGGCCTGTCATACTCAACGCCAATAGTATGTTAATGGAGATGGTTCAGAACAATTAGCCTGATTTTAAACTTACTCTTTGTTTTGAATGATAATTCTAGTGTCTGGCCCCTGCCACTAACGTAGACGTTAACTAGCCGTTATGTCAGTTGGTTTGATTGTCACCCACCACTACATGGTTCAGCTGCGGAGTGTGTACCTGACGTGCTAATTGTTACAGTTTAAAAAGCTGTCCCTGTAGAGTTAATGAGGGCTGGGGAAGGTACCTGTATTACTGACTGGCCCCTTAGTGTTAATGAGGGCTGGGGAAGGTACCTGTATTACTGACTGGCCCCTTAGTGTTAATGGGGGCTGGGGAAGGTACCTGTGTTACTGACTGGCCCCTTAGTGTTAATGGGGGCTGGGGAAGGTACCTGTATTACTGACTGGCCCCTTAGTGTTTAATGAGGGCTGGGGAAGGTACCTGTATTACTGACTGGCCCCTTGGTGTTAATGAGGGCTGGAGAAGGTACCTGTATTACTGACTGGCCCCTTAGTGTTAATGAGGGCTGGGGAAGGTACCTGTATTACTGACTGGCCCCTTGGTGTTTAATGAGGGCTGGGGAAGGTACCTGTATTACTGACTGGCCCCTTAGTGTTAATGGGGGCTGGGGAAGGTACCTGTATTACTGACTGGCCCCTTGGTGTTAATCAGAGCTGGGGAAGGTACCTGTATTACTGACTGGCCCCTTAGTGTTAATGAGGGCTGGGGAAGGTACCTTTATTACTGACTGGCCCCTTAGTGTTAATGAGGGCTGGGGAAGGTACCTGTATTACTGACTGGCCCCTTAGTGTTAATGGGGGCTGGGGAAGGTACCTGTATTACTGACTGGCCCCTTAGTGTTAATGAGGGCTGGGGAAGGTACCTGTATTACTGACTGGCCCCTTAGTGGTACCTGTATTACTGACTGGCCCCTTGGTGTTAATGAGGGCTGGGGAAGGTACCTGTATTACTGACTGGCCCCTTAGTGTTATAGAGGGCTGGGGAAGGTACCTGTATTACTGACTGGCCCCTTAGTGTTAATGAGGGCTGGGGAAGGTACCTGTATTACTGGCGGTTTTGGTTGGACGGCTGAATTGGTTTGATGGCGAGTGGTAAAGTCTGTTTTTCCTGAGTTTCTGTAAGTTTTTTTTGTGTGGGGGTGCTAATATGCTCTTCTCTCAAGAGGATCTTCAAGAGCTCACGTGTACAGACCCAAACCTGTGTTCAAATACTATTTTAAAATCATTTTCAGTACTTTAGCTGTGCTTGATTTGAGCTTGCCTGTTTCAATAGAAAAGTCCCAAAAGTACAAACCTGGCACCCCAGGCAGGCTTAAGCAAACGCTTGAAGTATTTGAAATATTTGCAAATAGTATTTGAACCCAGGTTTGGCTCAACCAGGCTTGCCCAGTACCATTTTAATTCCTAGCTTTTAGTGGCAAGACCGGTCACTCCGCTGCTTTGCTAACAGCTAGCAATTGTATTTACTGTGTCTGGTGTTGGGCCTAAATAATGTTATTTCTACCAGGATATCAGTGCCTTGAGCTAATTCAGGAGGGAAATCTCTGTGGCATCTCGCTGACTAGCATCTCTCTCTACCTGAAACGACACCATACTCCACTCCAGCTCCTCACTTTCCCAAAGGTCTGTTTTTCTACATGTGCCTGAGGGTTAGGTTTGTTGGGTGTGGGAGCACTGAGCAGCACTACCCCCATATATATATATAATACCTACTCTCTATTCTCAGTGAAACCGTGGTTGCCTTGGGGGAGCCATTTTTCCAAGACGTTTTTCATGGTTTGTGTGTTGTGTTTTTGTTGGATACCTATTGGGTGTGCATTCAGAATGGATGTGTCTTGTGTTTTAATATGTAACTATACCTACGTCTTACTTTCTGAATGTGCCGTTGGACTTTGATATATGTTCTCCTACTCAATGGCGCGTTCTCAGGAAAATGTATCTTTTTGAGACCCTATCCTCCAACTAGTTTTACAAAGACAGTAGACCTGCTGTGGGGACTCTAAAAGGAGCTCTACAGTAGACCTGCTGTGGGGACTCTAAAAGGAGCTCTACAGTAGACCTGCTGTGGGGACTCTAAAAGGAGCTCTACAGTAGACCTGCTGTGGGACTCTAAAAGGAGATCTACAGTAGACCTGCTGTGGGACTCTAAAAGGAGCTCTACAGTAGACCTGCTGTGGGGACTCTAAAAGGAGATCTACAGTAGACCTGCTGTGGGGACTCTAAAAGGAGATCTACAGTAGACCTGCTGTGGGACTCTAAAAGGAGATCTACAGTAGACCTGCTGTGGGGACTCTAAAAGGAGATCTACAGTAGACCTGCTGTGGGGACTCTAAAAGGAGATCTACAGTAGACCTGCTGTGGGGACTCTAAAAGGAGCTCTACAGTAGACCTGCTGTGGGGACTCTAAAAGGAGATCTATAGTAGACCTGCTGTGGGGACTCTAAAAGGAGATCTACAGTAGACCTGCTGTGGGGACTCTAAAAGGAGATCTACAGTAGACCTGCTGTGGGGACTCTAAAAGGAGATCTATAGTAGACCTGCTGTGGGGACTCTAAAAGGAGATCTACAGTAGACCTGCTGTGGGGACTCTAAAAGGAGATCTACAGTAGACCTGCTGTGGGACTCTAAAAGGAGATCTATAGTAGACCTGCTGTGGGACTCTAAAAGGAGATCTACAGTAGACCTGCTGTGGGGACTCTAAAAGGAGCTCTACAGTAGGTTTGCAGATTATACTGAACATTTTTAAAAACAGTCTTGACAATACTACAAGCACCATTTTGTATTCAAAGGCATAATTAAGCCATACTCTGCATGCTTATTTTACCATTTATATATATATTTTTATATAAATCTTTAGTGATTTTATTAAATGATCTATTCAAATGTTTGTACTACTTTGCTGTTTTAAAAATAAAAGGGTGTGTGAAAAATCTAATCTTGGTAGTGTATCCTGAAGTCTCTCTCTCGGTACATGCACATCTCTCTCGGTACATGCACATCACTCTCGGTACATGCACATCTCTCTCGGTACATGCACATCTCTCTCGGTACATGCACATCTCTCTCGGTACATGCACATCTCTCTCGGTACATGCACATCTCTCTCGGTACATGCACATCTCTCTCGGTACATGCACATCTCTGTACTCATCACAACTACACTGAACAAACATATAAAATGCAACATGTGAAGTGTCGGTCCCGTGTTTCAGCAACATGTGAAGTGTTGGTCCCGTGTTTCAGCAACATGAAGTGTCGGTCCCGTGTTTCAGCAACATGTGAAGTGTCGGTCCCGTGTTTCAGCAACATGTGAAGTGTTGGTCCCGTGTTTCAGCAACATGTGAAGTGTCGGTCCCGTGTTTCAGCAACATGTGAAGTGTCGGTCCCGTGTTTCAGCAACATGTGAAGTGTCGGTCCCATGTTTCAGCAACATGTGAAGTGTCGGTCCCGTGTTTCAGCAACGTGTGAAGTGTCGGTCCCGTGTTTCAGCAACGTGTGAAGTGTCGGTCCCGTGTTTCAGCAACATGTGAAGTGTTGGTCCCGTGTTTCAGCAACATGTGAAGTGTTGGTCCCGTGTTTCAGCAACGTGTGAAGTGTTGGTCCCATGTTTCATGCGCTGAAATAAAAAGAGATTGCAGAAATGTTCCAGACGCACAAAAAGCTTATTTTTCTCCAAATGTTGTGCACAAATTTTGTTTACCACCCTGTTAGTGAGCATTTCTCCTTTACCAAGATAATCCATCCACCTGATGGGTGTGGAGTATCAAGAAACTGATTAAACAGCATGATCATTACACAGGTGCACCTTGTGCTGGGGACAATAAAAGGCCACTCTAAAATGTGCAGTTATGTCACACAACACAACGCCACAGACCCAAGGTGAGGGAGCGTTGCAACTGGCATGCTGACTGCAGGAATGTCCAGAGTTGTTGCCAGAGAATTGAATATGAATTTCTCTACTACAAGCTGCCTCCAATGTCATTTTAGAGAATTTGGCCTCACAACCACAGATCTCCACCAGCCCAGGGACCTCCACCAGCCCAGGGAACTGTGGGTTCACAGAACCGAAGAATTTCTGCACAAACTGTCAGAAAGCATCTCAGGGAAGCTCGTGTGATGCTCGTCTTCCCTCACCAGGGTCTTGAACTGACTGCAGTCTGGCGCCGTAACCAACGTTTTTGTGGGTAAATGCTGGAGAAGCTCTTCATGGATGAATCCCGTTTTCAGCTGTGCCGGGCAGATGGCTTCAACAACCTGATGTCTGAACCATGGTGGATCCTAGCCTTCAACAGCCTGATGTCTGAACCATGGTGGATCCTAGCCTTCAACAGCCTGCGTGATGTCTGAACCATGGTGGATCCTAGCCTTCAACAACCTGATGTCTGAACCATGGTGGATCCTAGCCTTCAACAGCCTGATGTCTGAACCATGGTGGATCCTAGCCTTCAACAGCCTGCGTGATGTCTGAACCATGGTGGATCCTAGCCTTCAACAGCCTGATGTCTGAACCATGGTGGATCCTAGCCTTCAACAGCCTGCGTGATGTCTGAACCATGGTGGATCCTAGCCTTCAACAGCCTGCGTGATGTCTGAACCATGGTGGATCCTAGCCTTCAACAGCCTGAGTGATGTCTGAACCATGGTGGATCCTAGCCTTCAACAGCCTGATGTCTGAACCATGGTGGATCCTAGCCTTCAACAGCCTGATGTCTGAACCATGGTGGATCCTAGCCTTCAACAGCCTGATGTCTGAACCATGGTGGATCCTAGCCTTCAACAACCTGATGTCTGAACCATGGTGGATCCTAGCCTTCAACAGCCTGATGTCTGAACCATGGTGGATCCTAGCCTTCAACAGCCTGTGTGATGTCTGAACCATGGTGGATCCTAGCCTTCAACAGCCTGATGTCTGAACCATGGTGGATCCTAGCCTTCAACAGCCTGCGTGATGTCTGAACCATGGTGGATCCTAGCCTTCAACAGCCTGCATGATGTCTGAACCATGGTGGATCCTAGCCTTCAACAGCCTGCATGATGTCTGAACCATGGTGGATCCTAGCCTTCAACAGCCTGAGTGATGTCTGAACCATGGTGGATCCTAGCCTTCAACAACCTGCATGATGTCTGAACCATGGTGGATCCTAGCCTTCAACAGCCTGAGTGATGTCTGAACCATGGTGGATCCTAGCCTTCAACAGTCTGTGTGATGTCTGAACCATGGTGGATCCTAGCCTTCAACAGCCTGAGTGATGTCTGAACCATGGTGGATCCTAGCCTTCAACAGTCTGTATGATGTCTGAACCATGGTGGATCCTAGCCTTCAACAGCCTGCATGATGTCTGAACCATGGTGGATCCTAGCCTTCAACAGCCTGAGTGATGTCTGAACCATGGTGAATCCTAGCCTTCAACAGTCTGTATGATGTCTGAACCATGGTGGATCCTAGCCTTCAACAGCCTGCATGATGTCTGAACCATGGTGGATCCTAGCCTTCAACAGCCTGAGTGATGTCTGAACCATGGTGGATCCTAGCCTTCAACAGTCTGTATGATGTCTGAACCATGGTGGATCCTAGCCTTCAACAGCCTGCATGATGTCTGAACCATGGTGGATCCTAGCCTTCAACAGCCTGATGTCTGAACCATGGTGGATCCTAGCCTTCAACAGCCTGATGTCTGAACCATGGTGGATCCTAGCCTTCAACAGCCTGATGTCTGAACCATGGTGGATCCTAGCCTTCAACAACCTGATGTCTGAACCATGGTGGATCCTAGCCTTCAACAGCCTGATGTCTGAACCATGGTGGATCCTAGCCTTCAACAGCCTGTGTGATGTCTGAACCATGGTGGATCCTAGCCTTCAACAGCCTGATGTCTGAACCATGGTGGATCCTAGCCTTCAACAGCCTGCATGATGTCTGAACCATGGTGGATCCTAGCCTTCAACAGCCTGCATGATGTCTGAACCATGGTGGATCCTAGCCTTCAACAGCCTGAGTGATGTCTGAACCATGGTGGATCCTAGCCTTCAACAACCTGCATGATGTCTGAACCATGGTGGATCCTAGCCTTCAACAGCCTGAGTGATGTCTGAACCATGGTGGATCCTAGCCTTCAACAGTCTGTATGATGTCTGAACCATGGTGGATCCTAGCCTTCAACAGCCTGCATGATGTCTGAACCATGGTGGATCCTAGCCTTCAACAGCCTGAGTGATGTCTGAACCATGGTGAATCCTAGCCTTCAACAGTCTGTATGATGTCTGAACCATGGTGGATCCTAGCCTTCAACAGCCTGCATGATGTCTGAACCATGGTGGATCCTAGCCTTCAACAGCCTGAGTGATGTCTGAACCATGGTGGATCCTAGCCTTCAACAGTCTGTATGATGTCTGAACCATGGTGGATCCTAGCCTTCAACAGCCTGCATGATGTCTGAACCATGGTGGATCCTAGCCTTCAACAGCCTGAGTGATGTCTGAACCATGGTGGATCCTAGCCTTCAACAGTCTGTATGATGTCTGAACCATGGTGGATCCTAGCCTTCAACAGCCTGCATGATGTCTGAACCATGGTGGATCCTAGCCTTCAACAGCCTGATGTCTGAACCATGGTGGATCCTAGCCTTCAACAGCCTGATGTCTGAACCATGGTGGATCCTAGCCTTCAACAGCCTGAGTGATGTCTGAACCATGGTGGATCCTAGCCTTCAACAGCCTGATGTCTGAACCATGGTGGATCCTAGCCTTCAACAGCCTGATGTATTTAACCAGTAGTCGTCTGAACCATGGTGGATCCTAGCCTTCAACAGCCTGTGTGATGTCTTTAACCATGGTGGATCCTAGCCTTCAACAGGATGATGTCTGAACCATGGGGGATCCTAGCCTTCAACAGCCTGCTATGATGTCTGAACCATGGTGGATCCTAGCCTTCAACAGCCTGCATGATGTCTGAACCATGGTGGATCCTAGCCTTCAACAGCCTGAGTGATGTCTGAACCATGGTGGATCCTAGCCTTCAACAACCTGCATGATGTCTGAACCATGGTGGATCCTAGCCTTCAACAGCCTGAGTGATGTCTGAACCATGGTGGATCCTAGCCTTCAACAGTCTGTGTGATGTCTGAACTATGGTGGATCCTAGCCTTCAACAGCCTGAGTGATGTCTGAAACCATGGTGGATCCTAGCCTTCAACAGTCTGTATGATGTCTGAACCAGGTGGATCCTAGCCTTCAACAGCCTGCATGATGTCTTTAACCATGGTGGATCCTAGCCTTCAACAGCCTGAGTGATGTCTGAACCATGGTGAATCCTAGCCTTCAACAGTCTGTATGATGTCTGAACCATGGTGGATCCTAGCCTTCAACAGCCTGCATGATGTCTGAACCATGGTGGATCCTAGCCTTCAACAGCCTGAGTGATGTCTGAACCATGGTGGATCCTAGCTATGTATGTATTTAACAGTCTGTATGATGTCTGAACCATGGTGGATCCTAGCCTTCAACAGCCTGCATGATGTCTGAACCATGGTGGATCCTAGCCTTCAACAGCCTGAGTGATGTCTGAACCATGGTGGATCCTAGCCTTCAACAGTCTGTATGATGTCTGAACCATGGTGGATCCTAGCCTTCAACAGCCTGCATGATGTCTGAACCATGGTGGATCCTAGCCTTCAACAGCCTGAGTGATGTCTGAACCATGGTGGATCCTAGCCTTCAACAGCCTGAGTGATGTCTGAACCATGGTGGATCCTAGCCTTCAACAGCCTGATGTCTGAACCATGGTGGATCCTAGCCTTCAACAGCCTGAGTGATGTCTGAACCATGGTGGATCCTAGCCTTCAACAGCCTGATGTCTGAACCATGGTGGATCCTAGCCTTCAACAGCCTGATGTCTGAACCATGGTGGATCCTAGCCTTCAACAGTCTGATGTCTGAACCATGGTGGATCCTAGCCTTCAACAGCCTGAGTGATGTCTGAACCATGGTGGATCCTAGCCTTCAACAGCCTGATGTCTGAACCATGGTGGATCCTAGCCTTCAACAGCCTGATGTCTGAACCATGGTGGATCCTAGCCTTCAACAACCTGCATGATGTCTGAACCATGGTGGATCCTAGCCTTCAACAGCCTGATGTCTGAACCATGGCGGATGGGCAGGGATTAGGATCGGATGAATGGAAGGCTGGCCACAGGTAGACAATGGGGGCTCTGTCGGGCACTAGTAGTGTGGTAGCCCGTTGGGAGGAGACGTTCCACACACACAGTTGGGAGGGGAAAGGGGATGTGGTGCAGAACTCTAGGTGGAGACCAGAACACAGAACACGGTGCAACCTACAAGGTAACAAGGTAACCTGATCCAGGCTGGAATTCCATAGGAACCATGGCAGATCAATGAGGGTTCTGTTTAAAGGGGAAATCACACAGGATGTTGAGCTGAGTGCAGTGAACCCATCAAATTATACATGCGTCCTGTTGTCTCTTTGTAATGGATGTTTAAATGAGCTGAAGATTTAACCGGATTTACAACTATACCTATCCCTGTTTCATTGTATTTATTTAACCGGGATAGTCGACTCAGTAACTAGGTATTTAACCAGGATAGTCGACTCAGTAACTATGTATTTAACCAGGATAGTCGACTCAGTAACTATGTATTTATTTAACCAGGATAGTCGACTCAGTAACTATGTATTTATTTAACCAGGATAGTCGACTCAGTAACTAGGTATTTAACCAGGATAGTCGACTCAGTAACTAGGTATTTATTTAACCAGGATAGTCGACTCAGTAACTAGGTATTTATTTAACCAGGATAGTCGACTCAGTAACTATGTATTTATTTAACCAGGATAGTCGACTCAGTAACTATGTATTTATTTAACCAGGATAGTCGACTCAGTAACTATGTATTTATTTAACCAGGATAGTGGACTCAGTAACTATGTATTTATTTAACCAGGATAGTCGACTCAGTAACTATGTATGTATTTAACCAGGATAGTCGACTCAGTAACTATGTATTTATTTAACCAGGATAGTCGACTCAGTAACTAGGTATTTAACCAGGATAGTCGACTCAGTAACTAGGTATTTATTTAACCAGGATAGTCGACTCAGTAACTATGTATTTATTTAACCAGGATAGTCGACTCAGTAACTATGTATTTATTTAACGAGGATAGTCGACTCAGTAACTATGTATGTATTTAACCAGGATAGTCGACTCAGTAACTAGGTATTTAACCAGGATAGTCGACTCAGTAACTATGTATTTAACCAGGATAGTCGACTCAGTAACTATGTATTTATTTAACCAGGATAGTGGACTCAGTAACTATGTATGTATTTAACCAGGATAGTCGACTCAGTAACTATGTATTTATTTAACCAGGATAGTCGACTCAGTAACTATGTATTTATTTAACCAGGATAGTGGACTCAGTAACTATGTATTTAACCAGGATAGTGGACTCAGTAACTATGTATTTAACCAGGATAGTCGACTCAGTAACTATGTATGTATTTAACCAGGATAGTCGACTCAGTAACTAGGTATTTATTTAACCAGGATAGTCGACTCAGTAACTATGTATTTATTTAACCAGGATAGTCGACTCAGTAACTATGTATTTATTTAACCAGGATAGTCGACTCAGTAACTATGTATTTATTTAACCAGGATAGTCGACTCAGTAACTATGTATTTAACCAGGATAGTCGACTCAGTAACTATGTATTTAACCAGGATAGTCGACACAGTAACTATGTATTTAACCAGGATAGTCGACTCAGTAACTATGTATTTATTTAACCAGGATAGTCGACTCAGTAACTATGTATTTAACCAGGATAGTCGACAGTAACAGTAACTAACTATGTATTTAACCAGGATTTAACCAGTAGTCTCAGTAACTATGTATTTATTTAACCAGGATAGTCGACTCAGTAACTATGTATTTATTTAACCAGGATAGTCGACTCAGTAACTATGTATTTATTTAACCAGGATAGTCGACTCAGTAACTATGTATTTATTTAACCAGGATAGTCGACTCAGTAACTATGTATTTATTTAACCAGGATAGTCGACTCAGTAACTATGTATTTATTTACCAGGATAGTCGACTCAGTAACTATGTATTTAAACCAGGATAGTCGACTCAGTAACTAGGTATTTATTTAACCAGGATAGTCGACTCAGTAACTATGTATTTATTTAACCAGGATAGTCGACTCAGTAACTATGTATGTATTTAACCAGGATAGTCGACTCAGTAACTAGGTATTTATTTACCAGGATAGTCGACTCAGTAACTATGTATTTATTTACCAGGATAGTCGACTCAGTAACTATGTATTTATTTAACCAGGATAGTGGACTCAGTAACTATGTATTTATTTAACCAGGATAGTCGACTCAGTAACTATGTATTTATTTAACCAGGATAGTGGACTCAGTAACTATGTATTTATTTAACCAGGATAGTCGACTCAGTAACTATGTAACTATGTATTTAACCAGGATAGTCGACTCAGTAACTATGTATGTATTTAACCAGGATAGTCGACTCAGTAACTAGGTATTTAACCAGGATAGTCGACTCAGTAACTATGTATTTAACCAGGATAGTCGACTCAGTAACTATGTTTTATTTAACCAGGATAGTGGACTCAGTAACTATGTATTTATTTAACCAGGATAGTAGGACTCAGTAACTATGTATTTATTTAACCAGGATAGTGGACTCAGTAACTAGTATTTATTAACCAGGATAGTCGACTCAGTAACTATGTATTTAACCAGGATAGTCGACTCAGTAACTATGTATTTAACCAGGATAGTCGACTCAGTAACTATGTATTTATTTAACCAGGATAGTCGACTCAGTAACTATGTATTTAACCAGGATAGTCGACTCAGTAACTAGGTATTTAACCAGGATAGTCGACCAGGAGTAAACTATGTATTTATTTAACCAGGATAGTCGACTCAGTAACTATGTATTTATTTAACCAGGATAGTCGAACTAGTAACTATAGTCGACACAGTAACTGTATTTAACCAGGATAGTCGACTCAGTAACTATGTATTTATTTAACCAGGATAGTCGACTCAGTAACTATGTATTTATTTAACCAGGATAGTCGACTCAGTAACTATGTATTTATTTAACCAGGATAGTCGACTCAGTAACTATGTATTTAACCAGGATAGTCGACTCAGTAACTATGTATTTAACCAGGATAGTCGACTCAGTAACTATGTATTTATTTAACCAGGATAGTCGACTCAGTAACTATGTATTTATTTAACCAGGATAGTCGACTCAGTAACTATGTATTTAACCAGGATAGTCGACTCAGTAACTATGTATTTATTTAACCAGGATAGTCGACTCAGTAACTATGTATTTATTTAACCAGGATAGACTAAACTAGGATAGTCGACTCAGTAACTATGTATGTATTTAACCAGGATAGTCGACTCAGTAACTATGTATTTATTTAACCAGGATAGTCGACTCAGTAACTATGTATTTATTTAACCAGGATAGTCGACTCAGTAACTATGTATTTATTTAACCAGGATAGTCGACTCAGTAACTATGTATTTAACCAGGATAGTCGACTCAGTAACTATGTATTTAACCAGGATAGTCGACTCAGTAACTATGTATTTATTTAACCAGGATAGTCGACTCAGTAACTATGTATTTATTTAACCAGGATAGTCGACTCAGTAACTATGTATGTATTTAACCAGGATAGTCGACTCAGTAACTATGTATATTTAACCAGGATAGTCGACTCAGTAACTATGTATTTAACCAGGATAGTCGACTCAGTAACTATGTATTTATTTAACCAGGATAGTGGACTCAGTAACTATGTATTTATTTAACCAGGATAGTCGACTCAGTAACTATGTATTTATTTAACCAGGATAGTGGACTCAGTAACTATGTATTTATTTAACCAGGATAGTCGACTCAGTAACTATGTATTTATTTAACCAGGATAGTCGACTCAGTAACTATGTATTATTTAACCAGGATAGTCGACTCAGTAACTATGTATTTAACCAGGATAGTCGACTCAGTAACTATGTATTTAACCAGGATAGTCGACTCAGTAACTATGTATTTATTTAACCAGGATAGTGGACTCAGTAACTATGTATTTATTTAACCAGGATAGTGGACTCAGTAACTATGTATTTATTTAACCAGGATAGTCGACTCAGTAACTATGTATTTATTTAACCAGGATAGTCGACTCAGTAACTAGGTATTTAACCAGGATAGTCGACTCAGTAACTATGTATTTATTTAACCAGGATAGTCGACTCAGTAACTATGTATTTAAACCAGGATAGTCTATGACTCAACTAACTATGTATTTAAACCAGGATAGTCGACTCAGTAACTATGTATTTATTTAACCAGGATAGTCGACTCAGTAACTATGTATTTATTTAACCAGGATAGTCGACTCAGTAACTATGTATGTATTTAACCAGGATAGTCGACTCAGTAACTATGTATTTAACCAGGATAGTCGACTCAGTAACTATGTATTTATTTAACCAGGATAGTCGACTCAGTAACTATGTATTTATTTAACCAGGATAGTCGACTCAGTAACTATGTATTTATTTAACCAGGATAGTCGACTCAGTAACTATGTATTTATTTAACCAGGATAGTCGACTCAGTAACTATGTATTTATTTAACCAGGATAGTAACTATGACTCAGTAACTATGTATTTATTTAACCAGGATAGTCGACTCAGTAACTATGTATTTATTTAACCAGGATAGTCGACTCAGTAACTATGTATTTATTTAACCAGGATAGTCGACTCAGTAACTATGTATTTAACCAGGATAGTCGACTCAGTAACTATGTATTTATTTAACCAGGATAGTGGACTCAGTAACTATGTATTTATTTAACCAGGATAGTCGACTCAGTAACTATGTATTTATTTAACCAGGATAGTGGACTCAGTAACTATGTATTTATTTAACCAGGATAGTCGACTCAGTAACTATGTATTTATTTAACCAGGATAGTCGACTCAGTAACTATGTATGTATTTAACCAGGATAGTCGACTCAGTAACTATGTATTTAACCAGGATAGTCGACTCAGTAACTATGTATTTAACCAGGATAGTCGACTCAGTAACTATGTATTTATTTAACCAGGATAGTCGACTCAGTAACTATGTATTTATTTAACCAGGATAGTCGACTCAGTAACTATGTATGTATTTAACCAGGATAGTCGACTCAGTAACTAGGTATTTAACCAGGATAGTCGACTCAGTAACTATGTATTTAACCAGGATAGTGGACTCAGTAACTATGTATTTATTTAACCAGGATAGTCGACTCAGTAACTAGGTATTTATTTAACCAGGATAGTCGACTCAGTAACTATGTATTTATTTAACCAGGATAGTGACTCAGTAACTATGTATTTATTTAACCAGGATAGTCGACTCAGTAACTATGTATTTATTTAACCAGGATAGTCGACTCAGTAACTATGTATTTAACCAGGATAGTCGACTCAGTAACTATGTATTTAACCAGGATAGTCGACTCAGTAACTATGTATTTAAACCAGGATAGTCGACTCAGTAACTATGTATTTATTTAACCAGGATAGTCGACTCAGTAACTATGTATTTATTTAACCAGGATAGTCGACTCAGTAACTATGTATTTAAACCAGGATAGTCGACTCAGTAACTATGTATTTAAACCAGGATAGTCGACTCAGTAACTATGTATATGTATTTAACCAGGATAGTCGACTCAGTAACTATGTATTTATTTAACCAGGATAGTCGACTCAGTAACTATGTATTTATTTAACCAGGATAGTCGACTCAGTAACTATGTATTTATTTAACCAGGATAGTCGACTCAGTAACTATGTATTTATTTAACCAGGATAGTGACTCAGTAACTATGTATTTATTTAACCAGGATAGTCGACTCAGTAACTATGTATTTATTTAACCAGGATAGTCGACTCAGTAACTATGTATTTATTTAACCAGGATAGTGGACTCAGTAACTATGTATTTATTTAACCAGGATAGTGACTCAGTAACTATGTATTTATTTAACCAGGATAGTCGACTCAGTAACTATGTATTTATTTAACCAGGATAGTTGACTCAGTAACTATGTATTTATTTAACCAGGATAGTCGACTCAGTAACTATGTATTTATTTAACCAGGATAGTCGACTCAGTAACTATGTATTTTAACCAGGATAGTGACTCAGTAACTATGTATTTATTTAACCAGGATAGTCGACTCAGTAACTATGTATTTAACCAGGATAGTCGACTCAGTAACTATGTATTTATTTAACCAGGATAGTGGACTCAGTAACTATGTATTTATTTAACCAGGATAGTCGACTCAGTAACTATGTATTTAACCAGGATAGTCGACTCAGTAACTATTTATTTAACCAGGATAGTCGACTCAGTAACTATGTATTTATTTAACCAGGATAGTCGACTCAGTAACTATGTATTTATTTAACCAGGATAGTCGACTCAGTAACTATGTATGTATTTAACCGGGATAGTCGACTCAGTAACTATGTATTTAACCGGGATAGTCGACTCAGTAACTATGTATTTAACCAGGATAGTCGACTCAGTAACTATGTATTTATTTAACCAGGATAGTCGACTCAGTAACTATGTATTTATTTAACCAGGATAGTCGACTCAGTAACTATGTATTTATTTAACCAGGATAGTCGACTCAGTAACTATGTATTTATTTAACCAGGATAGTCGACTCAGTAACTATGTATTTAACCAGGATAGTCGACTCAGTAACTATGTATTTAACCAGGATAGTCGACTCAGTAACTATGTATTTAACCAGGATAGTCGACTCAGTAACTATGTATGTATTTAACCAGGATAGTCGACTCAGTAACTATGTATTTATTTACCCAGGATAGTGGACTCAGTAACTATGTATTTATTTAACCAGGATAGTCGACTCAGTAACTATGTATTTATTTAACCAGGATAGTCGACTCAGTAACTATGTATTTAACCAGGATAGTCGACTCAGTAACTATGTATTTTTAACCAGGATAGTCGACTCAGTAACTATGTATTTAACCAGGATAGTCGACTCAGTAACTATGTATTTATTTAACCAGGATAGTCGACTCAGTAACTATGTATTTAACCAGGATAGTCGACTCAGTAACTATGTATTTAACCAGGATAGTCGACTCAGTAACTATGTATTTATTTAACCAGGATAGTCGACTCAGTAACTATGTATGTATTTAACCAGGATAGTCGACAGTAACTATGTATTTAACCAGGATAGTCGACTCAGTAACTATGTATTTAACCAGGATAGTCGACTCAGTAACTATGTATTTATTTAACCAGGATAGTCGACTCAGTAACTATGTATTTAACCAGGATAGTCGACTCAGTAACTATGTATTTAACCAGGATAGTCGACTCAGTAACTATGTATTTAACCAGGATAGTCGACTCAGTAACTATGTATTTAACCAGGATAGTCGACTCAGTAACTATGTATTTATTTAACCAGGATGTATCGACTCAGTAACTATGTATTTATTTAACCAGGATAGTCGACTCAGTAACTATGTATTTATTTAACCAGGATAGTCGACTCAGTAACTATGTATTTATTTAACCAGGATAGTCGACTCAGTAACTATGTATTTAACCAGGATATTTAACTATGTATTTATTTAACCAGGATAGTCGACTCAGTAACTATGTATTTATTTAACCAGGATAGTCGACTCAGTAACTATGTATTTATTTAACCAGGATAGTCGACTCAGTAACTATGTATTTATTTAACCAGGATAGTCGACTCAGTAACTATGTATTTAACCAGGATAGTCGACTCAGTAACTATGTATTTATTTAACCAGGATAGTCGACTCAGTAACTATGTATTTAACCAGGATAGTCGACTCAGTAACTATGTATTTATTTAACCAGGATAGTCGACTCAGTAACTATGTATTTATTTAACCAGGATAGTCGACTCAGTAACTATGTATTTAACCAGGATAGTCGACTCAGTAACTATGTATTTAACCAGGATAGTCGACTCAGTAACTATGTATTTATTTAACCAGGATAGTCGACTCAGTAACTATGTATTTATTTAACCAGGATAGTCGACTCAGTAACTATGTATTTATTTAACCAGGATAGTCGACTCAGTAACTATGTATTTAACCAGGATAGTCGACTCAGTAACTATGTATTTATTTAACCAGGATAGTCGACTCAGTAACTATGTATTTATTTAACCAGGATAGTCGACTCAGTAACTATAACTAGTATTTAACCAGGATAGTCGACTCAGTAACTAGGTATTTATTTAACCAGGATAGTCGACTCAGTAACTAGGTATTTATTTAACCAACTAGGTATTTATTTAACAAGGATAGTCGACTCAGTAACTAGGTATTTATTTAACCAGGATAGTCGACTCAGTAACTATGTATTTATTTAACCAGGATAGTCGACTCAGTAACTATGTATTTATTTAACCAGGATAGTCGACTCAGTAACTATGTATTTATTTAACCAGGATAGTCGACTCAGTAACTATGTATTTATTTAACCAGGATAGTCGACTCAGTAACTATGTATTTAACCAGGATAGTCGACTCAGTAACTATGTATTTAACCAGGATAGTCGACTCAGTAACTAGGTATTTATTTAACCAGGATAGTCGACTCAGTAACTATGTATTTATTTAACCAGGATAGTCGACTCAGTAACTAGGTATTTATTTAACCAGGATAGTCGACTCAGTAACTAGGTATTTAACCAGGATAGTCGACTCAGTAACTATGTATGTATTTAACCAGGATAGTCGACTCAGTAACTATGTATGTATTTAACCAGGATAGTCGACTCAGTAACTAGGTATTTAACCAGGATAGTCGACTCAGTAACTATGTATTTATTTAACCAGGATAGTCGACTCAGTAACTAGGTATTTAACCAGGATAGTCGACTCAGTAACTATGTATTTATTTAACCAGGATAGTCGACTCAGTAACTATGTATTTAACCGGGATAGTCGACTCAGTAACTATGTATTTATTTAACCAGGATAGTCGACTCAGTAACTAGGTATTTATTTAACCAGGATAGTCGACTCAGTAACTATGTATTTAACCGGGATAGTCGACTCAGTAACTAGGTATTTATTTAACCAGGATAGTCGACTCAGTAACTATGTATTTATTTAACCGGGATAGTGGACTCAGTAACTATGTATTTATTTAACCAGGATAGTCTGACTCAGTAACTATGTATTTATTTAACCGGGATAGTCGACTCAGTAACTATGTATTTATTTAACCAGGATAGTGGACTCAGTAACTATGTATTTATTTAACCAGGATAGTGGACTCAGTAACTATTATTTATTTAACCAGGATAGTCTCAGGACTCAGTAACTATGTATTTATTTAACCAGGATAGTCGACACAGTAACTATGTATTTAACCAGGATAGTCGACTCAGTAACTATGTATTTAACCAGGATAGTCGACTCAGTAACTATGTATGTATTTAACCAGGATAGTCGACTCAGTAACTATGTATTTAACCGGGATAGTTGACTCAGTAACTATGTATTTATTTAACCAGGATAGTTGACTCAGTAACTATGTATTTATTTAACCAGGATAGTCGACTCAGTAACTAGGTATTTAACCAGGATAGTCGACTCAGTAACTATGTATTTATTTAACCAGGATAGTCGACTCAGTAACTATGTATTTATTTAACCAGGATAGTCGACTCAGTAACTAGGTATTTAACCAGGATAGTCGACTCAGTAACTATGTATTTAACCAGGATAGTCGACTCAGTAACTATGTATTTATTTAACCAGGATAGTCGACTCAGTAACTAGGTATTTAACCAGGATAGTCGACTCAGTAACTATGTATTTATTTAACCAGGATAGTCGACTCAGTAACTATGTATTTATTTAACCAGGATAGTCGACTCAGTAACTATGTATTTAACCAGGATAGTGGACTCAGTAACTAGGTATTTAACCAGGATAGTTGACTCAGTAACTATGTATTTATTTAACCAGGATAGTCGACTCAGTAACTAGGTATTTATTTAACCAGGATAGTCGACTCAGTAACTAGGTATTTAACCAGGATAGTCGACTCAGTAACTAGGTATTTAACCAGGATAGTCAACTCAGTAACTGTGTATTTAACCAGGATAGTCGACTCAGTAACTATTGCCACTACTGTCCAGGGAGTCATGGGAGTTTGTGTTCTTTGCTTTACTGAGCTAAAAAGGGAGATTTTAACAATAAAGACTATTTTATTTCATTCCATTTTCCTCCAAGAGTTGCTGAACTTCCCTCTCTGAATTTCCCGCTCTCTACCCGTTGATAGACCAGCTATAAGAGGCTAGCTCAGTCACCTGTGACTAATAGCACAACAAGTGGAAGGTTAAAGGTCACAACCTCAACGGTGACACCAGGCCTCTGACCCTGACCTGTAAGGCTGTAACTATGGAGACCGTTCGCTGGGCTGCACAGCCAGGTGACTGCTTTGACCTGACCCTCTGTAATGGACACCTGACCTGAGGAGATCTGGACAGACGGGACAAGGGACAGACCATAGAAATATATTGACTAAAATAAAAAGTAATTCTATGGGACAGAGCCTTGTTAGAGCTGCCGTGTGTGAAAGAGAGAGATACAGAGGGAGTGAGAGCAGGCTGGACTGCCAGGCTGACCTACTGAATGGAGCAGGCTGGACTGCCAGGCTGACCAACTGAATGGAGCAGGCTGGACTGCCAGGCTGACCTACTGAATGGAGCAGGCTGGACTGCCAGGCTGACCTACTGAATGGAGCAGGCTGGACTGACCTGACTGAATGGAGCAGGCTGGACTGCCAGGCTGACCTACTAAATAACCCCTGACCGTTACAGTATAATGATGTATGACCCCTGACCGTTACAGTGTAATGATGTATGACCCCTGACCGTTACAGTGTAATGATGTATGACCCCTGACCGTTACAGTGTAATGATGTATGACCCCTGACTGTTACAGTGTAATGATGTATGACCCCTGACCGTTACAGTATAATGATGTATGACCCAGAGAGGTTGGCTGATGTTTTACTTGCTTAACAACTGAATAATGATGTATGACCCTGACCGTTACAGTGTAATGATGTATGACCCCTGACCAGACCGTTACAGTATAATGATGTATGACCCTTTTTACTTGCTCCTAACCAACTGAATGGAGCAGGCTGGACTGTGATAATGATGTATGGTGCCAGAGAGGTTGGCTGATGTTTTACTTGCTCCTAACCAACTGAATGGAGCAGGCTGGACTGCCAGGCTGACCTACTAACCGTTACAGTGTAATGATGTATGGTGCCAGAGAGGTTGGCTGATGTTTTACTTGCTCCTAACCAACTGAATGGAGCAGGCTGGACTGCCAGGCTGACCTACTAACCGTTACAGTGTAATGATGTATGGTGCCAGAGAGGTTGGCTGATGTTTTACTTGCTCCTAACCAACTGAATGGAGCAGGCTGGACTGCCAGGCTGACCTACTAACCGTTACAGTGTAATGATGTATGGTGCCAGAGAGGTTGGCTGATGTTTTACTTGCTCCTAACCAACTGAATGGAGCAGGCTGGACTGCCAGGCTGACCTACTAACCGTTACAGTGTAATGATGTATGGTGCCAGAGAGGTTGGCTGATGTTTTACTTGCTCCTAACCAACTGAATGGAGCAGGCTGGACTGCCAGGCTGACCTACTAACCGTTACAGTGTAATGATGTATGGTGCCAGAGAGGTTGGCTGATGTTTTACTTGCTCCTAACCAACTGAATGGAGCAGGCTGGACTGCCAGGCTGACCTACTAACCGTTACAGTGTAATGATGTATGACCCCTGACCGTTACAGTGTAATGATGTATGGTGCCAGAGAGGTTGGCTGATGTTTTACTTGCTCCTAACCAACTGAATGGAGCAGGCTGGACTGCCAGGCTGACCTACTAACCGTTACAGTGTAATGATGTATGGTGCCAGAGAGGTTGGCTGATGTTTTACTTGCTCCTAACCAACTGAATGGAGCAGGCTGGACTGCCAGGCTGACCTACTAACCGTTACAGTGTAATGATGTATGGTGCCAGAGAGGTTGGCTGATGTTTTACTTGCTCCTAACCAACTGAATGGAGCAGGCTGGACTGCCAGGCTGACCTACTAACCGTTACAGTGTAATGATGTATGGTGCCAGAGAGGTTGGCTGATGTTTTACTTGCTCCTAACCAACTGAATGGAGCAGGCTGGACTGCCAGGCTGACCTACTAACCGTTACAGTGTAATGATGTATGGTGCCAGAGAGGTTGGCTGATGTTTTACTTGCTCCTAACCAACTGAATGGAGCAGGCTGGACTGCCAGGCTGACCTACTAACCGTTACAGTGTAATGATGTATGACCCCTGACCCCTGACCGTTACAGTATAATGATGTATGGTGCCAGAGAGGTTGGCTGATGTTTTACTTGCTCCTAACCAACTGAATGGAGCAGGCTGGACTTGCCAACCAACTGAATGGAGCAGGCTGGACTGACCTACTAACCAGTGTAATGATGTATGGTGCCAGAGAGGTTGGCTGATGTTTTACTTGCTCCTAACCAACTGAATGGAGCAGGCTGGACTGCCAGGCTGACCGTTACAGTGTAATGATGTATGGTGCCAGAGAGGTTGGCTGATGTTTTACTTGCTCCTAACCAACTGAATGGAGCAGGCTGGACTGCCAGGCTGACCTACTAACCGTTACAGTGTAATGATGTATGGTGCCAGAGAGGTTGGCTGATGTTTTACTTGCTCCTAACCAACTGAATGGAGCAGGCTGGACTGCCAGGCTGACCTACTAACCGTTACAGTGTAATGATGTATGGTGCCAGAGAGGTTGGCTGATGTTTTACTTGCTCCTAACCAACTGAATGGAGCAGGCTGGACTGCCAGGCTGACCTACTAACCGTTACAGTGTAATGATGTATGGTGACCAACTCCTAACCAACTGAATGGAGCAGGCTGGACTGCCAGGCTGACCTACTAACCGTTACAGTGTAATGATGTATGGTGCCAGAGAGGTTGGCTGATGTTTTACTTGCTCCTAACCAACTGAATGGAGCAGGCTGGACTGCCAGGCTGACCTACTAACCGTTACAGTGTAATGATGTATGGTGCCAGAGAGGTTGGCTGATGTTTTACTTGCTCCTAACCAACTGAATGGAGCAGGCTGGACTGCCAGGCTGACCTACTAACCGTTACAGTGTAATGATGTATGGTGCCAGAGAGGTTGGCTGATGTTTTACTTGCTCCTAACCAACTGAATGGAGCAGGCTGGACTGCCAGGCTGACCTACTAACCGTTACAGTGTAATGATGTATGGTGCCAGAGAGGTTGGCTGATGTTTTACTTGCTCCTAACCAACTGAATGGAGCAGGCTGGACTGCCAGGCTGACCTACTAACCGTTACAGTGTAATGATGTATGGTGCCAGAGAGGTTGGCTGATGTTTTACTTGCTCCTAACCAACTGAATGGAGCAGGCTGGACTGCCAGGCTGACCTACTAACTGAATGATGAGCAGGCTGATGTTTTACTTGCTCCTAACCAACTGAATGGAGCAGGCTGACCCAGGCTGACCTACCGTTACAGTGTAAT